>NW_027520390.1:0-89026 GCF_051991245.1 Festucalex cinctus
CAATTGTGTACATTTGAGCTGAATGTGTCAAAATCTTAAAAATTAACAGGTGCCCAAGCAATTTCATGCTAGAATCATCATCCGGATGCCAAAATAAACTAAATACAGCAAAAGATTTGAGTGCACAACGTTTGGTTTAGGTTTGACAGCCATAATCACCTTTTTATTGCTTTAAATGCGTTTTTAGCGCATGATTGTACATTTGAGCTGAATGTGTCAAAATCTTAAAAATTAACAGGTGCCCAAGCAATTTCATGCTAGAATCATCATCCGGATGCCAAAATAAACTAAATACAGCAAAAGATTTGAGTGCACAACGTTTGGTTTAGATTTGACAGCCATAATCAGCAATTGTGTACATTTGAGCTGAATGTGTCAAAATCTTAAAAATTAACAGGTGCCCAAGCAATTTCATGCTAGAATCATCATCCGGAGGCCAAAATAAACTAAATATAGCAAAAGATTTGAGTGCACAACGTTTGGTTTAGATTTGACAGCCATAATCAGCAATTGTGTACATTTGAGCTGAATGTGTCAAAATCTTAAAAATTAACAGGTGCCCAAGCAATTTCATGCTAGAATCATCATCCGGATGCCAAAATAAACTAAATACAGCAAAAGATTTGAGTGCACAACGTTTGGTTTAGATTTGACAGCCATAATCAGCAATTGTGTACATTTGAGCTGAATGTGTCAAAATCTTAAAAATTAACAGGTGCCCAAGCAATTTCATGCTAGAATCATCATCCGGATGCCAAAATAAACTAAATACAGCAAAAGATTTGAGTGCACAACGTTTGGTTTAGGTTTGACAGCCATAATCACCTTTTTATTGCTTTAAATGCGTTTTTAGCGCATGATTGTACATTTGAGCTGAATGTGTCAAAATCTTAAAAATTAACAGGTGCCCAAGCAATTTCATGCTAGAATCATCATCCGGATGCCAAAATAAACTAAATACAGCAAAAGATTTGAGTGCACAACGTTTGGTTTAGATTTGACAGCCATAATCAGCAATTGTGTACATTTGAGCTGAATGTGTCAAAATCTTAAAAATTAACAGGTGCCCAAGCAATTTCATGCTAGAATCATCATCCGGATGCCAAAATAAACTAAATACAGCAAAAGATTTGAGTGCACAACGTTTGGTTTAGGTTTGACAGCCATAATCACCTTTTTATTGCTTTAAATGCGTTTTTAGCGCATGATTGTACATTTGAGCTGAATGTGTCAAAATCTTAAAAATTAACAGGTGCCCAAGCAATTTCATGCTAGAATCATCATCCGGATGCCAAAACAAACTAAATACAGCAAAAGATTTGAGTGCACAACGTTTGGTTTAGATTTGACAGCCATAATCAGCAATTGTGTACATTTGAGCTGAATGTGTCAAAATCTTAAAAATTAACAGGTGCCCAAGCAATTTCATGCTAGAATCATCATCCGGATGCCAAAATAAACTAAATACAGCAAAAGATTTGAGTGCACAACGTTTGGTTTAGGTTTGACAGCCATAATCACCTTTTTATTGCTTTAAATGCGTTTTTAGCGCATGATTGTACATTTGAGCTGAATGTGTCAAAATCTTAAAAATTAACAGATGCCCAAGCAATTTCATGCTAGAATCATCATCCGGAGGCCAAAATAAACTAAATACAGCAAAAGATTTGAGTGCACAACGTTTGGTTTAGATTTGACAGCCATAATCAGCAATTGTGTACATTTGAGCTGAATGTGTCAAAATCTTAAAAATTAACAGGTGCCCAAGCAATTTCATGCTAGAATCATCATCCGGATGCCAAAATAAACTAAATACAGCAAAAGATTTGAGTGCACAACGTTTGGTTTAGATTTGACAGCCATAATCAGCAATTGTGTACATTTGAGCTGAATGTGTCAAAATCTTAAAAATTAACAGGTGCCCAAGCAATTTCATGCTAGAATCATCATCCGGATGCCAAAATAAACTAAATACAGCAAAAGATTTGAGTGCACAACGTTTGGTTTAGGTTTGACAGCCATAATCACCTTTTATTGCTTTAAATGCGTTTTTAGCGCATGATTGTACATTTGAGCTGAATGTGTCAAAATCTTACAAATTAACAGGTGCCCAAGCAATTTCATGCTAGAATCATCATCCGGATGCCAAAATAAACTAAATACAGCAAAAGATTTGAGTGCACAACGTTTGGTTTAGGTTTGACAGCCATAATCACCTTTTTATTGCTTTAAATGCGTTTTTAGCGCATGATTGTACATTTGAGCTGAATGTGTCAAAATCTTAAAAATTAACAGGTGCCCAAGCAATTTCATGCTAGAATCATCATCCGGATGCCAAAATAAACTAAATACAGCAAAAGATTTGAGTGCACAACGTTTGGTTTAGATTTGACAGCCATAATCAGCAATTGTGTACATTTGAGCTGAATGTGTCAAAATCTTAAAAATTAACAGGTGCCCAAGCAATTTCATGCTAGAATCATCATCCGGAGGCCAAAATAAACTAAATACAGCAAAAGATTTGAGTGCACAACGTTTGGTTTAGATTTGACAGCCATAATCAGCAATTGTGTACATTTGAGCTGAATGTGTCAAAATCTTAAAAATTAACAGGTGCCCAAGCAATTTCATGCTAGAATCATCATCCGGATGCCAAAATAAACTAAATACAGCAAAAGATTTGAGTGCACAACGTTTGGTTTAGATTTGACAGCCATAATCAGCAATTGTGTACATTTGAGCTGAATGTGTCAAAATCTTAAAAATTAACAGGTGCCCAAGCAATTTCATGCTAGAATCATCATCCGGATGCCAAAATAAACTAAATACAGCAAAAGATTTGAGTGCACAACGTTTGGTTTAGGTTTGACAGCCATAATCACCTTTTTATTGCTTTAAATGCGTTTTTAGCGCATGATTGTACATTTGAGCTGAATGTGTCAAAATCTTAAAAATTAACAGGTGCCCAAGCAATTTCATGCTAGAATCATCATCCGGATGCCAAAATAAACTAAATACAGCAAAAGATTTGAGTGCACAACGTTTGGTTTAGATTTGACAGCCATAATCAGCAATTGTGTACATTTGAGCTGAATGTGTCAAAATCTTAAAAATTAACAGGTGCCCAAGCAATTTCATGCTAGAATCATCATCCGGATGCCAAAATAAACTAAATACAGCAAAAGATTTGAGTGCACAACGTTTGGTTTAGGTTTGACAGCCATAATCACCTTTTTATTGCTTTAAATGCGTTTTTAGCGCATGATTGTACATTTGAGCTGAATGTGTCAAAATCTTAAAAATTAACAGGTGCCCAAGCAATTTCATGCTAGAATCATCATCCGGATGCCAAAACAAACTAAATACAGCAAAAGATTTGAGTGCACAACGTTTGGTTTAGATTTGACAGCCATAATCAGCAATTGTGTACATTTGAGCTGAATGTGTCAAAATCTTAAAAATTAACAGGTGCCCAAGCAATTTCATGCTAGAATCATCATCCGGATGCCAAAATAAACTAAATACAGCAAAATATTTGAGTGCACAACGTTTGGTTTAGGTTTGACAGCCATAATCACCTTTTTATTGCTTTAAATGCGTTTTTAGCGCATGATTGTACATTTGAGCTGAATGTGTCAAAATCTTAAAAATTAACAGGTGCCCAAGCAATTTCATGCTAGAATCATCATCCGGATGCCAAAATAAACTAAATACAGCAAAAGATTTGAGTGCACAACGTTTGGTTTAGATTTGACAGCCATAATCTGCAATTGTGTACATTTGAGCTGAATGTGTCAAAATCTTAAAAATTAACAGGTGCCCAAGCAATTTCATGCTAGAATCATCATCCGGATGCCAAAATAAACTAAATACAGCAAAAGATTTGAGTGCACAACGTTTGGTTTAGGTTTGACAGCCATAATCACCTTTTTATTGCTTTAAATGCGTTTTTAGCGCATGATTGTACATTTGAGCTGAATGTGTCAAAATCTTAAAAATTAACAGGTGCCCAAGCAATTTCATGCTAGAATCATCATCCGGATGCCAAAATAAACTAAATACAGCAAAAGATTTGAGTGCACAACGTTTGGTTTAGATTTGACAGCCATAATCAGCAATTGTGTACATTTGAGCTGAATGTGTCAAAATCTTAAAAATTAACAGGTGCCCAAGCAATTTCATGCTAGAATCATCATCCGGATGCCAAAATAAACTAAATACAGCAAAAGATTTGAGTGCACAACGTTTGGTTTAGGTTTGACAGCCATAATCACCTTTTTATTGCTTTAAATGCGTTTTTAGCGCATGATTGTACATTTGAGCTGAATGTGTCAAAATCTTAAAAATTAACAGGTGCCCAAGCAATTTCATGCTAGAATCATCATCCGGATGCCAAAATAAACTAAATACAGCAAAAGATTTGAGTGCACAACGTTTGGTTTAGATTTGACAGCCATAATCAGCAATTGTGTACATTTGAGCTGAATGTGTCAAAATCTTAAAAATTAACAGGTGCCCAAGCAATTTCATGCTAGAATCATCATCCGGATGCCAAAATAAACTAAATACAGCCAAAGATTTGAGTGCACAACGTTTGGTTTAGGTTTGACAGCCATAATCACCTTTTTATTGCTTTAAATGCGTTTTTAGCGCATGATTGTACATTTGAGCTGAATGTGTCAAAATCTTAAAAATTAACAGGTGCCCAAGCAATTTCATGCTAGAATCATCATCCGGAGGCCAAAATAAACTAAATACAGCAAAAGATTTGAGTGCACAACGTTTGGTTTAGATTTGACAGCCATAATCAGCAATTGTGTACATTTGAGCTGAATGTGTCAAAATCTTAAAAATTAACAGGTGCCCAAGCAATTTCATGCTAGAATCATCATCCGGATGCCAAAATAAACTAAATACAGCAAAAGATTTGAGTGCACAACGTTTGGTTTAGATTTGACAGCCATAATCAGCAATTGTGTACATTTGAGCTGAATGTGTCAAAATCTTAAAAATTAACAGGTGCCCAAGCAATTTCATGCTAGAATCATCATCCGGATGCCAAAATAAACTAAATACAGCAAAAGATTTGAGTGCACAACGTTTGGTTTAGGTTTGACAGCCATAATCACCTTTTTATTGCTTTAAATGCGTTTTTAGCGCATGATTGTACATTTGAGCTGAATGTGTCAAAATCTTAAAAATTAACAGGTGCCCAAGCAATTTCATGCTAGAATCATCATCCGGATGCCAAAATAAACTAAATACAGCAAAAGATTTGAGTGCACAACGTTTGGTTTAGGTTTGACAGCCATAATCACCTTTTTATTGCTTTAAATGCGTTTTTAGCGCATGATTGTACATTTGAGCTGAATGTGTCAAAATCTTAAAAATTAACAGGTGCCCAAGCAATTTCATGCTAGAATCATCATCCGGATGCCAAAATAAACTAAATACAGCAAAAGATTTGAGTGCACAACGTTTGGTTTAGATTTGACAGCCATAATCAGCAATTGTGTACATTTGAGCTGAATGTGTCAAAATCTTAAAAATTAACAGGTGCCCAAGCAATTTCATGCTAGAATCATCATCCGGAGGCCAAAATAAACTAAATACAGCAAAAGATTTGAGTGCACAACGTTTGGTTTAGATTTGACAGCCATAATCAGCAATTGTGTACATTTGAGCTGAATGTGTCAAAATCTTAAAAATTAACAGGTGCCCAAGCAATTTCATGCTAGAATCATCATCCGGATGCCAAAATAAACTAAATACAGCAAAAGATTTGAGTGCACAACGTTTGGTTTAGATTTGACAGCCATAATCAGCAATTGTGTACATTTGAGCTGAATGTGTCAAAATCTTAAAAATTAACAGGTGCCCAAGCAATTTCATGCTAGAATCATCATCCGGATGCCAAAATAAACTAAATACAGCAAAAGATTTGAGTGCACAACGTTTGGTTTAGGTTTGACAGCCATAATCACCTTTTTATTGCTTTAAATGCGTTTTTAGCGCATGATTGTACATTTGAGCTGAATGTGTCAAAATCTTAAAAATTAACAGGTGCCCAAGCAATTTCATGCTAGAATCATCATCCGGATGCCAAAACAAACTAAATACAGCAAAAGATTTGAGTGCACAACGTTTGGTTTAGATTTGACAGCCATAATCAGCAATTGTGTACATTTGAGCTGAATGTGTCAAAATCTTAAAAATTAACAGGTGCCCAAGCAATTTCATGCTAGAATCATCATCCGGATGCCAAAATAAACTAAATACAGCAAAAGATTTCAGTGCACAACGTTTGGTTTAGGTTTGACAGCCATAATCACCTTTTTATTGCTTTAAATGCGTTTTTAGCGCATGATTGTACATTTGAGCTGAATGTGTCAAAATCTTAAAAATTAACAGGTGCCCAAGCCATTTCATGCTAGAATCATCATCCGGATGCCAAAATAAACTAAATACAGCAAAAGATTTGAGTGCACAACGTTTGGTTTAGGTTTGACAGCCATAATCACCTTTTTATTGCTTTAAATGCGTTTTTAGCGCATGATTGTACATTTGAGCTGAATGTGTCAAAATCTTAAAAATTAACAGGTGCCCAAGCAATTTCATGCTAGAATCATCATCCGGAGGCCAAAATAAACTAAATACAGCAAAAGATTTGAGTGCACAACGTTTGGTTTAGATTTGACAGCCATAATCAGCAATTGTGTACATTTGAGCTGAATGTGTCAAAATCTTAAAAATTAACAGGTGCCCAAGCAATTTCATGCTAGAATCATCATCCGGATGCCAAAATAAACTAAATACAGCAAAAGATTTGAGTGCACAACGTTTGGTTTAGATTTGACAGCCATAATCAGCAATTGTGTACATTTGAGCTGAATGTGTCAAAATCTTAAAAATTAACAGGTGCCCAAGCAATTTCATGCTAGAATCATCATCCGGATGCCAAAATAAACTAAATACAGCAAAAGATTTGAGTGCACAACGTTTGGTTTAGGTTTGACAGCCATAATCACCTTTTTATTGCTTTAAATGCGTTTTTAGCGCATGATTGTACATTTGAGCTGAATGTGTCAAAATCTTAAAAATTAACAGGTGCCCAAGCAATTTCATGCTAGAATCATCATCCGGATGCCAAAATAAACTAAATACAGCAAAAGATTTGAGTGCACAACGTTTGGTTTAGGTTTGACAGCCATAATCACCTTTTTATTGCTTTAAATGCGTTTTTAGCGCATGATTGTACATTTGAGCTGAATGTGTCAAAATCTTAAAAATTAACAGGTGCCCAAGCAATTTCATGCTAGAATCATCATCCGGATGCCAAAATAAACTAAATACAGCAAAAGATTTGAGTGCACAACGTTTGGTTTAGATTTGACAGCCATAATCAGCAATTGTGTACATTTGAGCTGAATGTGTCAAAATCTTAAAAATTAACAGGTGCCCAAGCAATTTCATGCTAGAATCATCATCCGGAGGCCAAAATAAACTAAATACAGCAAAAGATTTGAGTGCACAACGTTTGGTTTAGATTTGACAGCCATAATCAGCAATTGTGTACATTTGAGCTGAATGTGTCAAAATCTTAAAAATTAACAGGTGCCCAAGCAATTTCATGCTAGAATCATCATCCGGATGCCAAAATAAACTAAATACAGCAAAAGATTTGAGTGCACAACGTTTGGTTTAGATTTGACAGCCATAATCAGCAATTGTGTACATTTGAGCTGAATGTGTCAAAATCTTAAAAATTAACAGGTGCCCAAGCAATTTCATGCTAGAATCATCATCCGGATGCCAAAATAAACTAAATACAGCAAAAGATTTGAGTGCACAACGTTTGGTTTAGGTTTGACAGCCATAATCACCTTTTTATTGCTTTAAATGCGTTTTTAGCGCATGATTGTACATTTGAGCTGAATGTGTCAAAATCTTAAAAATTAACAGGTGCCCAAGCAATTTCATGCTAGAATCATCATCCGGATGCCAAAATAAACTAAATACAGCAAAAGATTTGAGTGCACAACGTTTGGTTTAGGTTTGACAGCCATAATCACCTTTTTATTGCTTTAAATGCGTTTTTAGCGCATGATTGTACATTTGAGCTGAATGTGTCAAAATCTTAAAAATTAACAGGTGCCCAAGCAATTTCATGCTAGAATCATCATCCGGATGCCAAAACAAACTAAATACAGCAAAAGATTTGAGTGCACAACGTTTGGTTTAGATTTGACAGCCATAATCAGCAATTGTGTACATTTGAGCTGAATGTGTCAAAATCTTAAAAATTAACAGGTGCCCAAGCAATTTCATGCTAGAATCATCATCCGGATGCCAAAATAAACTAAATACAGCAAAAGATTTGAGTGCACAACGTTTGGTTTAGATTTGACAGCCATAATCAGCAATTGTGTACATTTGAGCTGAATGTGTCAAAATCTTAAAAATTAACAGGTGCCCAAGCAATTTCATGCTAGAATCATCATCCGGATGCCAAAATAAACTAAATACAGCAAAAGATTTGAGTGCACAACGTTTGGTTTAGGTTTGACAGCCATAATCACCTTTTTATTGCTTTAAATGCGTTTTTAGCGCATGATTGTACATTTGAGCTGAATGTGTCAAAATCTTAAAAATTAACAGGTGCCCAAGCAATTTCATGCTAGAATCATCATCCGGATGCCAAAATAAACTAAATACAGCAAAAGATTTGAGTGCACAACGTTTGGTTTAGATTTGACAGCCATAATCAGCAATTGTGTACATTTGAGCTGAATGTGTCAAAATCTTAAAAATTAACAGGTGCCCAAGCAATTTCATGCTAGAATCATCATCCGGATGCCAAAATAAACTAAATACAGCAAAAGATTTGAGTGCACAACGTTTGGTTTAGGTTTGACAGCCATAATCACCTTTTTATTGCTTTAAATGCGTTTTTAGCGCATGATTGTACATTTGAGCTGAATGTGTCAAAATCTTAAAAATTAACAGGTGCCCAAGCAATTTCATGCTAGAATCATCATCCGGATGCCAAAACAAACTAAATACAGCAAAAGATTTGAGTGCACAACGTTTGGTTTAGATTTGACAGCCATAATCAGCAATTGTGTACATTTGAGCTGAATGTGTCAAAATCTTAAAAATTAACAGGTGCCCAAGCAATTTCATGCTAGAATCATCATCCGGATGCCAAAATAAACTAAATACAGCAAAAGATTTGAGTGCACAACGTTTGGTTTAGGTTTGACAGCCATAATCACCTTTTTATTGCTTTAAATGCGTTTTTAGCGCATGATTGTACATTTGAGCTGAATGTGTCAAAATCTTAAAAATTAACAGATGCCCAAGCAATTTCATGCTAGAATCATCATCCGGAGGCCAAAATAAACTAAATACAGCAAAAGATTTGAGTGCACAACGTTTGGTTTAGATTTGACAGCCATAATCAGCAATTGTGTACATTTGAGCTGAATGTGTCAAAATCTTAAAAATTAACAGGTGCCCAAGCAATTTCATGCTAGAATCATCATCCGGATGCCAAAATAAACTAAATACAGCAAAAGATTTGAGTGCACAACGTTTGGTTTAGATTTGACAGCCATAATCAGCAATTGTGTACATTTGAGCTGAATGTGTCAAAATCTTAAAAATTAACAGGTGCCCAAGCAATTTCATGCTAGAATCATCATCCGGATGCCAAAATAAACTAAATACAGCAAAAGATTTGAGTGCACAACGTTTGGTTTAGGTTTGACAGCCATAATCACCTTTTTATTGCTTTAAATGCGTTTTTAGCGCATGATTGTACATTTGAGCTGAATGTGTCAAAATCTTAAAAATTAACAGGTGCCCAAGCAATTTCATGCTAGAATCATCATCCGGATGCCAAAATAAACTAAATACAGCAAAAGATTTGAGTGCACAACGTTTGGTTTAGATTTGACAGCCATAATCAGCAATTGTGTACATTTGAGCTGAATGTGTCAAAATCTTAAAAATTAACAGGTGCCCAAGCAATTTCATGCTAGAATCATCATCCGGAGGCCAAAATAAACTAAATACAGCAAAAGATTTGAGTGCACAACGTTTGGTTTAGATTTGACAGCCATAATCAGCAATTGTGTACATTTGAGCTGAATGTGTCAAAATCTTAAAAATTAACAGGTGCCCAAGCAATTTCATGCTAGAATCATCATCCGGATGCCAAAATAAACTAAATACAGCAAAAGATTTGAGTGCACAACGTTTGGTTTAGATTTGACAGCCATAATCAGCAATTGTGTACATTTGAGCTGAATGTGTCAAAATCTTAAAAATTAACAGGTGCCCAAGCAATTTCATGCTAGAATCATCATCCGGATGCCAAAATAAACTAAATACAGCAAAAGATTTGAGTGCACAACGTTTGGTTTAGGTTTGACAGCCATAATCACCTTTTTATTGCTTTAAATGCGTTTTTAGCGCATGATTGTACATTTGAGCTGAATGTGTCAAAATCTTAAAAATTAACAGGTGCCCAAGCAATTTCATGCTAGAATCATCATCCGGATGCCAAAATAAACTAAATACAGCAAAAGATTTGAGTGCACAACGTTTGGTTTAGGTTTGACAGCCATAATCACCTTTTTATTGCTTTAAATGCGTTTTTAGCGCATGATTGTACATTTGAGCTGAATGTGTCAAAATCTTAAAAATTAACAGGTGCCCAAGCAATTTCATGCTAGAATCATCATCCGGATGCCAAAACAAACTAAATACAGCAAAAGATTTGAGTGCACAACGTTTGGTTTAGATTTGACAGCCATAATCAGCAATTGTGTACATTTGAGCTGAATGTGTCAAAATCTTAAAAATTAACAGGTGCCCAAGCAATTTCATGCTAGAATCATCATCCGGATGCCAAAATAAACTAAATACAGCAAAAGATTTGAGTGCACAACGTTTGGTTTAGATTTGACAGCCATAATCAGCAATTGTGTACATTTGAGCTGAATGTGTCAAAATCTTAAAAATTAACAGGTGCCCAAGCAATTTCATGCTAGAATCATCATCCGGATGCCAAAATAAACTAAATACAGCAAAAGATTTGAGTGCACAACGTTTGGTTTAGGTTTGACAGCCATAATCACCTTTTTATTGCTTTAAATGCGTTTTTAGCGCATGATTGTACATTTGAGCTGAATGTGTCAAAATCTTAAAAATTAACAGGTGCCCAAGCAATTTCATGCTAGAATCATCATCCGGATGCCAAAATAAACTAAATACAGCAAAAGATTTGAGTGCACAACGTTTGGTTTAGATTTGACAGCCATAATCAGCAATTGTGTACATTTGAGCTGAATGTGTCAAAATCTTAAAAATTAACAGGTGCCCAAGCAATTTCATGCTAGAATCATCATCCGGATGCCAAAATAAACTAAATACAGCAAAAGATTTGAGTGCACAACGTTTGGTTTAGGTTTGACAGCCATAATCACCTTTTTATTGCTTTAAATGCGTTTTTAGCGCATGATTGTACATTTGAGCTGAATGTGTCAAAATCTTAAAAATTAACAGGTGCCCAAGCAATTTCATGCTAGAATCATCATCCGGATGCCAAAACAAACTAAATACAGCAAAAGATTTGAGTGCACAACGTTTGGTTTAGATTTGACAGCCATAATCAGCAATTGTGTACATTTGAGCTGAATGTGTCAAAATCTTAAAAATTAACAGGTGCCCAAGCAATTTCATGCTAGAATCATCATCCGGATGCCAAAATAAACTAAATACAGCAAAAGATTTGAGTGCACAACGTTTGGTTTAGGTTTGACAGCCATAATCACCTTTTTATTGCTTTAAATGCGTTTTTAGCGCATGATTGTACATTTGAGCTGAATGTGTCAAAATCTTAAAAATTAACAGATGCCCAAGCAATTTCATGCTAGAATCATCATCCGGAGGCCAAAATAAACTAAATACAGCAAAAGATTTGAGTGCACAACGTTTGGTTTAGATTTGACAGCCATAATCAGCAATTGTGTACATTTGAGCTGAATGTGTCAAAATCTTAAAAATTAACAGGTGCCCAAGCAATTTCATGCTAGAATCATCATCCGGATGCCAAAATAAACTAAATACAGCAAAAGATTTGAGTGCACAACGTTTGGTTTAGATTTGACAGCCATAATCAGCAATTGTGTACATTTGAGCTGAATGTGTCAAAATCTTAAAAATTAACAGGTGCCCAAGCAATTTCATGCTAGAATCATCATCCGGATGCCAAAATAAACTAAATACAGCAAAAGATTTGAGTGCACAACGTTTGGTTTAGGTTTGACAGCCATAATCACCTTTTTATTGCTTTAAATGCATTTTTAGCGCATGATTGTACATTTGAGCTGAATGTGTCAAAATCTTAAAAATTAACAGGTGCCCAAGCAATTTCATGCTAGAATCATCATCCGGAGGCCAAAATAAACTAAATACAGCAAAAGATTTGAGTGCACAACGTTTGGTTTAGATTTGACAGCCATAATCAGCAATTGTGTACATTTGAGCTGAATGTGTCAAAATCTTAAAAATTAACAGGTGCCCAAGCAATTTCATGCTAGAATCATCATCCGGATGCCAAAATAAACTAAATACAGCAAAAGATTTGAGTGCACAACGTTTGGTTTAGATTTGACAGCCATAATCAGCAATTGTGTACATTTGAGCTGAATGTGTCAAAATCTTAAAAATTAACAGGTGCCCAAGCAATTTCATGCTAGAATCATCATCCGGATGCCAAAATAAACTAAATACAGCAAAAGATTTGAGTGCACAACGTTTGGTTTAGGTTTGACAGCCATAATCACCTTTTTATTGCTTTAAATGCGTTTTTAGCGCATGATTGTACATTTGAGCTGAATGTGTCAAAATCTTAAAAATTAACAGGTGCCCAAGCAATTTCATGCTAGAATCATCATCCGGATGCCAAAATAAACTAAATACAGCAAAAGATTTGAGTGCACAACGTTTGGTTTAGATTTGACAGCCATAATCAGCAATTGTGTACATTTGAGCTGAATGTGTCAAAATCTTAAAAATTAACAGGTGCCCAAGCAATTTCATGCTAGAATCATCATCCGGATGCCAAAATAAACTAAATACAGCAAAAGATTTGAGTGCACAACGTTTGGTTTAGGTTTGACAGCCATAATCACCTTTTTATTGCTTTAAATGCGTTTTTAGCGCATGATTGTACATTTGAGCTGAATGTGTCAAAATCTTAAAAATTAACAGGTGCCCAAGCAATTTCATGCTAGAATCATCATCCGGATGCCAAAATAAACTAAATACAGCAAAATATTTGAGTGCACAATGTTTGGTTTAGATTTGACAGCCATAATCAGCAATTGTGTACATTTGAGCTGAATGTGTCAAAATCTTAAAAATTAACAGGTGCCCAAGCAATTTCATGCGAGAATCATCATCCGGATGCCAAAATAAACTAAATACAGCAAAAGATTTGAGTGCACAACGTTTGGTTTAGGTTTGACAGCCATAATCACCTTTTTATTGCTTTAAATGCGTTTTTAGCGCATGATTGTACATTTGAGCTGAATGTGTCAAAATCTTAAAAATTAACAGGTGCCCAAGCAATTTCATGCTAGAATCATCATCCGGATGCCAAAATAAACTAAATACAGCAAAAGATTTGAGTGCACAACGTTTGGTTTAGATTTGACAGCCATAATCAGCAATTGTGTACATTTGAGGTGAATGTGTCAAAATCTTAAAAATTAACAGGTGCCCAAGCAATTTCATGCTAGAATCATCATCCGGATGCCAAAATAAACTAAATACAGCAAAAGATTTCAGTGCACAACGTTTGGTTTAGGTTTGACAGCCATAATCACCTTTTTATTGCTTTAAATGCGTTTTTAGCGCATGATTGTACATTTGAGCTGAATGTGTCAAAATCTTAAAAATTAACAGGTGCCCAAGCCATTTCATGCTAGAATCATCATCCGGATGCCAAAATAAACTAAATACAGCAAAAGATTTGAGTGCACAACGTTTGGTTTAGATTTGACAGCCATAATCAGCAATTGTGTACATTTGAGCTGAATGTGTCAAAATCTTAAAAATTAACAGGTGCCCAAGCAATTTCATGCTAGAATCATCATCCGGATGCCAAAATAAACTAAATACAGCAAAAGATTTGAGTGCACAACGTTTGGTTTAGGTTTGACAGCCATAATCACCTTTTTATTGCTTTAAATGCGTTTTTAGCGCATGATTGTACATTTGAGCTGAATGTGTCAAAATCTTAAAAATTAACAGGTGCCCAAGCAATTTCATGCTAGAATCATCATCCGGATGCCAAAACAAACTAAATACAGCAAAAGATTTGAGTGCACAACGTTTGGTTTAGATTTGACAGCCATAATCAGCAATTGTGTACATTTGAGCTGAATGTGTCAAAATCTTAAAAATTAACAGGTGCCCAAGCAATTTCATGCTAGAATCATCATCCGGATGCCAAAATAAACTAAATACAGCAAAAGATTTGAGTGCACAACGTTTGGTTTAGGTTTGACAGCCATAATCACCTTTTTATTGCTTTAAATGCGTTTTTAGCGCATGATTGTACATTTGAGCTGAATGTGTCAAAATCTTAAAAATTAACAGGTGCCCAAGCAATTTCATGCTAGAATCATCATCCGGATGCCAAAATAAACTAAATACAGCAAAAGATTTGAGTGCACAACGTTTGGTTTAGATTTGACAGCCATAATCAGCAATTGTGTACATTTGAGCTGAATGTGTCAAAATCTTAAAAATTAACAGGTGCCCAAGCAATTTCATGCTAGAATCATCATCCGGATGCCAAAATAAACTAAATACAGCAAAAGATTTGAGTGCACAACGTTTGGTTTAGGTTTGACAGCCATAATCACCTTTTTATTGCTTTAAATGCGTTTTTAGCGCATGATTGTACATTTGAGCTGAATGTGTCAAAATCTTAAAAATTAACAGATGCCCAAGCAATTTCATGCTAGAATCATCATCCGGAGGCCAAAATAAACTAAATACAGCAAAAGATTTGAGTGCACAACGTTTGGTTTAGATTTGACAGCCATAATCAGCAATTGTGTACATTTGAGCTGAATGTGTCAAAATCTTAAAAATTAACAGGTGCCCAAGCAATTTCATGCTAGAATCATCATCCGGATGCCAAAATAAACTAAATACAGCAAAAGATTTGAGTGCACAACGTTTGGTTTAGATTTGACAGCCATAATCAGCAATTGTGTACATTTGAGCTGAATGTGTCAAAATCTTAAAAATTAACAGGTGCCCAAGCAATTTCATGCTAGAATCATCATCCGGATGCCAAAATAAACTAAATACAGCAAAAGATTTGAGTGCACAACGTTTGGTTTAGGTTTGACAGCCATAATCACCTTTTTATTGCTTTAAATGCATTTTTAGCGCATGATTGTACATTTGAGCTGAATGTGTCAAAATCTTAAAAATTAACAGGTGCCCAAGCAATTTCATGCTAGAATCATCATCCGGAGGCCAAAATAAACTAAATACAGCAAAAGATTTGAGTGCACAACGTTTGGTTTAGATTTGACAGCCATAATCAGCAATTGTGTACATTTGAGCTGAATGTGTCAAAATCTTAAAAATTAACAGGTGCCCAAGCAATTTCATGCTAGAATCATCATCCGGATGCCAAAATAAACTAAATACAGCAAAAGATTTGAGTGCACAACGTTTGGTTTAGATTTGACAGCCATAATCAGCAATTGTGTACATTTGAGCTGAATGTGTCAAAATCTTAAAAATTAACAGGTGCCCAAGCAATTTCATGCTAGAATCATCATCCGGATGCCAAAATAAACTAAATACAGCAAAAGATTTGAGTGCACAACGTTTGGTTTAGGTTTGACAGCCATAATCACCTTTTTATTGCTTTAAATGCGTTTTTAGCGCATGATTGTACATTTGAGCTGAATGTGTCAAAATCTTAAAAATTAACAGGTGCCCAAGCAATTTCATGCTAGAATCATCATCCGGATGCCAAAATAAACTAAATACAGCAAAAGATTTGAGTGCACAACGTTTGGTTTAGATTTGACAGCCATAATCAGCAATTGTGTACATTTGAGCTGAATGTGTCAAAATCTTAAAAATTAACAGGTGCCCAAGCAATTTCATGCTAGAATCATCATCCGGATGCCAAAATAAACTAAATACAGCAAAAGATTTGAGTGCACAACGTTTGGTTTAGGTTTGACAGCCATAATCACCTTTTTATTGCTTTAAATGCGTTTTTAGCGCATGATTGTACATTTGAGCTGAATGTGTCAAAATCTTAAAAATTAACAGGTGCCCAAGCAATTTCATGCTAGAATCATCATCCGGATGCCAAAATAAACTAAATACAGCAAAATATTTGAGTGCACAATGTTTGGTTTAGATTTGACAGCCATAATCAGCAATTGTGTACATTTGAGCTGAATGTGTCAAAATCTTAAAAATTAACAGGTGCCCAAGCAATTTCATGCGAGAATCATCATCCGGATGCCAAAATAAACTAAATACAGCAAAAGATTTGAGTGCACAACGTTTGGTTTAGGTTTGACAGCCATAATCACCTTTTTATTGCTTTAAATGCGTTTTTAGCGCATGATTGTACATTTGAGCTGAATGTGTCAAAATCTTAAAAATTAACAGGTGCCCAAGCAATTTCATGCTAGAATCATCATCCGGATGCCAAAATAAACTAAATACAGCAAAAGATTTGAGTGCACAACGTTTGGTTTAGATTTGACAGCCATAATCAGCAATTGTGTACATTTGAGGTGAATGTGTCAAAATCTTAAAAATTAACAGGTGCCCAAGCAATTTCATGCTAGAATCATCATCCGGATGCCAAAATAAACTAAATACAGCAAAAGATTTCAGTGCACAACGTTTGGTTTAGGTTTGACAGCCATAATCACCTTTTTATTGCTTTAAATGCGTTTTTAGCGCATGATTGTACATTTGAGCTGAATGTGTCAAAATCTTAAAAATTAACAGGTGCCCAAGCCATTTCATGCTAGAATCATCATCCGGATGCCAAAATAAACTAAATACAGCAAAAGATTTGAGTGCACAACGTTTGGTTTAGATTTGACAGCCATAATCAGCAATTGTGTACATTTGAGCTGAATGTGTCAAAATCTTAAAAATTAACAGGTGCCCAAGCAATTTCATGCTAGAATCATCATCCGGATGCCAAAATAAACTAAATACAGCAAAAGATTTGAGTGCACAACGTTTGGTTTAGGTTTGACAGCCATAATCACCTTTTTATTGCTTTAAATGCGTTTTTAGCGCATGATTGTACATTTGAGCTGAATGTGTCAAAATCTTAAAAATTAACAGGTGCCCAAGCAATTTCATGCTAGAATCATCATCCGGATGCCAAAACAAACTAAATACAGCAAAAGATTTGAGTGCACAACGTTTGGTTTAGATTTGACAGCCATAATCAGCAATTGTGTACATTTGAGCTGAATGTGTCAAAATCTTAAAAATTAACAGGTGCCCAAGCAATTTCATGCTAGAATCATCATCCGGATGCCAAAATAAACTAAATACAGCAAAAGATTTGAGTGCACAACGTTTGGTTTAGGTTTGACAGCCATAATCACCTTTTTATTGCTTTAAATGCGTTTTTAGCGCATGATTGTACATTTGAGCTGAATGTGTCAAAATCTTAAAAATTAACAGGTGCCCAAGCAATTTCATGCTAGAATCATCATCCGGATGCCAAAATAAACTAAATACAGCAAAAGATTTGAGTGCACAACGTTTGGTTTAGATTTGACAGCCATAATCAGCAATTGTGTACATTTGAGCTGAATGTGTCAAAATCTTAAAAATTAACAGGTGCCCAAGCAATTTCATGCTAGAATCATCATCCGGATGCCAAAATAAACTAAATACAGCAAAAGATTTGAGTGCACAACGTTTGGTTTAGGTTTGACAGCCATA
Organism: Festucalex cinctus; assembly: GCF_051991245.1. Classification (NCBI taxonomy): domain Eukaryota; kingdom Metazoa; phylum Chordata; class Actinopteri; order Syngnathiformes; family Syngnathidae; genus Festucalex; species Festucalex cinctus. The sequence goes on from NW_027520390.1 coordinate 18,040, forward strand.
ATCACCTTTTTATTGCTTTAAATGCATTTTTAGCGCATGATTGTACATTTGAGCTGAATGTGTCAAAATCTTAAAAATTAACAGGTGCCCAAGCAATTTCATGCTAGAATCATCATCCGGAGGCCAAAATAAACTAAATACAGCAAAAGATTTGAGTGCACAACGTTTGGTTTAGATTTGACAGCCATAATCAGCAATTGTGTACATTTGAGCTGAATGTGTCAAAATCTTAAAAATTAACAGGTGCCCAAGCAATTTCATGCTAGAATCATCATCCGGATGCCAAAATAAACTAAATACAGCAAAAGATTTGAGTGCACAACGTTTGGTTTAGATTTGACAGCCATAATCAGCAATTGTGTACATTTGAGCTGAATGTGTCAAAATCTTAAAAATTAACAGGTGCCCAAGCAATTTCATGCTAGAATCATCATCCGGATGCCAAAATAAACTAAATACAGCAAAAGATTTGAGTGCACAACGTTTGGTTTAGGTTTGACAGCCATAATCACCTTTTTATTGCTTTAAATGCGTTTTTAGCGCATGATTGTACATTTGAGCTGAATGTGTCAAAATCTTAAAAATTAACAGGTGCCCAAGCAATTTCATGCTAGAATCATCATCCGGATGCCAAAATAAACTAAATACAGCAAAAGATTTGAGTGCACAACGTTTGGTTTAGATTTGACAGCCATAATCAGCAATTGTGTACATTTGAGCTGAATGTGTCAAAATCTTAAAAATTAACAGGTGCCCAAGCAATTTCATGCGAGAATCATCATCCGGATGCCAAAATAAACTAAATACAGCAAAAGATTTGAGTGCACAACGTTTGGTTTAGGTTTGACAGCCATAATCACCTTTTTATTGCTTTAAATGCGTTTTTAGCGCATGATTGTACATTTGAGCTGAATGTGTCAAAATCTTAAAAATTAACAGGTGCCCAAGCAATTTCATGCTAGAATCATCATCCGGATGCCAAAATAAACTAAATACAGCAAAAGATTTGAGTGCACAACGTTTGGTTTAGATTTGACAGCCATAATCAGCAATTGTGTACATTTGAGGTGAATGTGTCAAAATCTTAAAAATTAACAGGTGCCCAAGCAATTTCATGCTAGAATCATCATCCGGATGCCAAAATAAACTAAATACAGCAAAAGATTTCAGTGCACAACGTTTGGTTTAGGTTTGACAGCCATAATCACCTTTTTATTGCTTTAAATGCGTTTTTAGCGCATGATTGTACATTTGAGCTGAATGTGTCAAAATCTTAAAAATTAACAGGTGCCCAAGCCATTTCATGCTAGAATCATCATCCGGATGCCAAAATAAACTAAATACAGCAAAAGATTTGAGTGCACAACGTTTGGTTTAGATTTGACAGCCATAATCAGCAATTGTGTACATTTGAGCTGAATGTGTCAAAATCTTAAAAATTAACAGGTGCCCAAGCAATTTCATGCTAGAATCATCATCCGGATGCCAAAATAAACTAAATACAGCAAAAGATTTGAGTGCACAACGTTTGGTTTAGGTTTGACAGCCATAATCACCTTTTTATTGCTTTAAATTCGTTTTTAGCGCATGATTGTACATTTGAGCTGAATGTGTCAAAATCTTAAAAATTAACAGGTGCCCAAGCCATTTCATGCTAGAATCATCATCCGGATGCCAAAATAAACTAAATACAGCAAAAGATTTGAGTGCACAACGTTTGGTTTAGATTTGACAGCCATAATCAGCAATTGTGTACATTTGAGCTGAATGTGTCAAAATCTTAAAAATTAACAGGTGCCCAAGCAATTTCATGCTAGAATCATCATCCGGATGCCAAAATAAACTAAATACAGCAAAAGATTTGAGTGCACAACGTTTGGTTTAGGTTTGACAGCCATAATCACCTTTTTATTGCTTTAAATGCGTTTTTAGCGCATGATTGTACATTTGAGGTGAATGTGTCAAAATCTTAAAAATTAACAGGTGCCCAAGCAATTTCATGCTAGAATCATCATCCGGATGCCAAAATAAACTAAATACAGCAAAAGATTTGAGTGCACAACGTTTGGTTTAGGTTTGACAGCCATAATCACCTTTTTATTGCTTTAAATGCGTTTTTAGCGCATGATTGTACATTTGAGCTGAATGTGTCAAAATCTTAAAAATTAACAGGTGCCCAAGCAATTTCATGCTAGAATCATCATCCGGATGCCAAAATAAACTAAATACAGCAAAAGATTTGAGTGCACAACGTTTGGTTTAGATTTGACAGCCATAATCAGCAATTGTGTACATTTGAGCTGAATGTGTCAAAATCTTAAAAATTAACAGGTGCCCAAGCAATTTCATGCGAGAATCATCATCCGGATGCCAAAATAAACTAAATACAGCAAAAGATTTGAGTGCACAACGTTTGGTTTAGGTTTGACAGCCATAATCACCTTTTTATTGCTTTAAATGCGTTTTTAGCGCATGATTGTACATTTGAGCTGAATGTGTCAAAATCTTAAAAATTAACAGGTGCCCAAGCAATTTCATGCTAGAATCATCATCCGGATGCCAAAATAAACTAAATACAGCAAAAGATTTGAGTGCACAACGTTTGGTTTAGATTTGACAGCCATAATCAGCAATTGTGTACATTTGAGCTGAATGTGTCAAAATCTTAAAAATTAACAGGTGCCCAAGCAATTTCATGCTAGAATCATCATCCGGATGCCAAAATAAACTAAATACAGCAAAAGATTTGAGTGCACAACGTTTGGTTTAGATTTGACAGCCATAATCAGCAATTGTGTACATTTGAGCTGAATGTGTCAAAATCTTAAAAATTAACAGGTGCCCAAGCAATTTCATGCTAGAATCATCATCCGGATGCCAAAATAAACTAAATACAGCAAAAGATTTGAGTGCACAACGTTTGGTTTAGGTTTGACAGCCATAATCACCTTTTTATTGCTTTAAATGCGTTTTTAGCGCATGATTGTACATTTGAGCTGAATGTGTCAAAATCTTAAAAATTAACAGGTGCCCAAGCAATTTCATGCTAGAATCATCATCCGGATGCCAAAATAAACTAAATACAGCAAAAGATTTGAGTGCACAACGTTTGGTTTAGATTTGACAGTCATAATCAGCAATTGTGTACATTTGAGCTGAATGTGTCAAAATCTTAAAAATTAACAGGTGCCCAAGCAATTTCATGCTAGAATCATCATCCGGATGCCAAAATAAACTAAATACAGCAAAAGATTTGAGTGCACAACGTTTGGTTTAGGTTTGACAGCCATAATCACCTTTTTATTGCTTTAAATGCGTTTTTAGCGCATGATTGTACATTTGAGCTGAATGTGTCAAAATCTTAAAAATTAACAGGTGCCCAAGCCATTTCATGCTAGAATCATCATCCGGATGCCAAAATAAACTAAATACAGCAAAAGATTTGAGTGCACAACGTTTGGTTTAGATTTGACAGCCATAATCAGCAATTGTGTACATTTGAGCTGAATGTGTCAAAATCTTAAAAATTAACAGGTGCCCAAGCAATTTCATGCTAGAATCATCATCCGGATGCCAAAATAAACTAAATACAGCAAAAGATTTGAGTGCACAACGTTTGGTTTAGATTTGACAGCCATAATCAGCAATTGTGTACATTTGAGCTGAATGTGTCAAAATCTTAAAAATTAACAGGTGCCCAAGCAATTTCATGCTAGAATCATCATCCGGATGCCAAAATAAACTAAATACAGCAAAAGATTTGAGTGCACAACGTTTGGTTTAGGTTTGACAGCCATAATCACCTTTTTATTGCTTTAAATGCGTTTTTAGCGCATGATTGTACATTTGAGGTGAATGTGTCAAAATCTTAAAAATTAACAGGTGCCCAAGCAATTTCATGCTAGAATCATCATCCGGATGCCAAAATAAACTAAATACAGCAAAAGATTTGAGTGCACAACGTTTGGTTTAGGTTTGACAGCCATAATCACCTTTTTATTGCTTTAAATGCGTTTTTAGCGCATGATTGTACATTTGAGCTGAATGTGTCAAAATCTTAAAAATTAACAGGTGCCCAAGCAATTTCATGCTAGAATCATCATCCGGATGCCAAAATAAACTAAATACAGCAAAAGATTTGAGTGCACAACGTTTGGTTTAGATTTGACAGCCATAATCAGCAATTGTGTACATTTGAGCTGAATGTGTCAAAATCTTAAAAATTAACAGGTGCCCAAGCAATTTCATGCTAGAATCATCATCCGGAGGCCAAAATAAACTAAATACAGCAAAAGATTTGAGTGCACAACGTTTGGTTTAGATTTGACAGCCATAATCAGCAATTGTGTACATTTGAGCTGAATGTGTCAAAATCTTAAAAATTAACAGGTGCCCAAGCAATTTCATGCTAGAATCATCATCCGGATGCCAAAATAAACTAAATACAGCAAAAGATTTGAGTGCACAACGTTTGGTTTAGATTTGACAGCCATAATCAGCAATTGTGTACATTTGAACTGAATGTGTCAAAATCTTAAAAATTAACAGGTGCCCAAGCAATTTCATGCTAGAATCATCATCCGGATGCCAAAATAAACTAAATACAGCAAAAGATTTGAGTGCACAACGTTTGGTTTAGGTTTGACAGCCATAATCACCTTTTTATTGCTTTAAATGCGTTTTTAGCGCATGATTGTACATTTGAGCTGAATGTGTCAAAATCTTAAAAATTAACAGGTGCCCAAGCAATTTCATGCTAGAATCATCATCCGGATGCCAAAATAAACTAAATACAGCAAAAGATTTGAGTGCACAACGTTTGGTTTAGATTTGACAGCCATAATCAGCAATTGTGTACATTTGAGCTGAATGTGTCAAAATCTTAAAAATTAACAGGTGCCCAAGCAATTTCATGCTAGAATCATCATCCGGATGGCAAAATAAACTAAATACAGCAAAAGATTTCAGTGCACAACGTTTGGTTTAGGTTTGACAGCCATAATCACCTTTTTATTGCTTTAAATGCGTTTTTAGCGCATGATTGTACATTTGAGCTGAATGTGTCAAAATCTTAAAAATTAACAGGTGCCCAAGCAATTTCATGCTAGAATCATCATCCGGATGCCAAAATAAACTAAATACAGCAAAAGATTTGAGTGCACAACGTTTGGTTTAGGTTTGACAGCCATAATCACCTTTTTATTGCTTTAAATTCGTTTTTAGCGCATGATTGTACATTTGAGCTGAATGTGTCAAAATCTTAAAAATTAACAGGTGCCCAAGCCATTTCATGCTAGAATCATCATCCGGATGCCAAAATAAACTAAATACAGCAAAAGATTTGAGTGCACAACGTTTGGTTTAGATTTGACAGCCATAATCAGCAATTGTGTACATTTGAGCTGAATGTGTCAAAATCTTAAAAATTAACAGGTGCCCAAGCAATTTCATGCTAGAATCATCATCCGGATGCCAAAATAAACTAAATACAGCAAAAGATTTGAGTGCACAACGTTTGGTTTAGGTTTGACAGCCATAATCACCTTTTTATTGCTTTAAATGCGTTTTTAGCGCATGATTGTACATTTGAGGTGAATGTGTCAAAATCTTAAAAATTAACAGGTGCCCAAGCAATTTCATGCTAGAATCATCATCCGGATGCCAAAATAAACTAAATACAGCAAAAGATTTGAGTGCACAACGTTTGGTTTAGGTTTGACAGCCATAATCACCTTTTTATTGCTTTAAATGCGTTTTTAGCGCATGATTGTACATTTGAGCTGAATGTGTCAAAATCTTAAAAATTAACAGGTGCCCAAGCAATTTCATGCTAGAATCATCATCCGGATGCCAAAATAAACTAAATACAGCAAAAGATTTGAGTGCACAACGTTTGGTTTAGATTTGACAGCCATAATCAGCAATTGTGTACATTTGAGCTGAATGTGTCAAAATCTTAAAAATTAACAGGTGCCCAAGCAATTTCATGCTAGAATCATCATCCGGAGGCCAAAATAAACTAAATACAGCAAAAGATTTGAGTGCACAACGTTTGGTTTAGATTTGACAGCCATAATCAGCAATTGTGTACATTTGAGCTGAATGTGTCAAAATCCTAAAAATTAACAGGTGCCCAAGCAATTTCATGCTAGAATCATCATCCGGATGCCAAAATAAACTAAATACAGCAAAAGATTTGAGTGCACAACGTTTGGTTTAGATTTGACAGCCATAATCAGCAATTGTGTACATTTGAGCTGAATGTGTCAAAATCTTAAAAATTAACAGGTGCCCAAGCAATTTCATGCTAGAATCATCATCCGGATGCCAAAATAAACTAAATACAGCAAAAGATTTGAGTGCACAACGTTTGGTTTAGGTTTGACAGCCATAATCACCTTTTTATTGCTTTAAATGCGTTTTTAGCGCATGATTGTACATTTGAGCTGAATGTGTCAAAATCTTAAAAATTAACAGGTGCCCAAGCAATTTCATGCTAGAATCATCATCCGGATGCCAAAATAAACTAAATACAGCAAAAGATTTGAGTGCACAACGTTTGGTTTAGATTTGACAGCCATAATCAGCAATTGTGTACATTTGAGCTGAATGTGTCAAAATCTTAAAAATTAACAGGTGCCCAAGCAATTTCATGCTAGAATCATCATCCGGATGCCAAAATAAACTAAATACAGCAAAAGATTTGAGTGCACAACGTTTGGTTTAGGTTTGACAGCCATAATCACCTTTTTATTGCTTTAAATGCGTTTTTAGCGCATGATTGTACATTTGAGCTGAATGTGTCAAAATCTTAAAAATTAACAGGTGCCCAAGCAATTTCATGCTAGAATCATCATCCGGATGCCAAAATAAACTAAATACAGCAAAAGATTTGAGTGCACAACGTTTGGTTTAGATTTGACAGCCATAATCAGCAATTGTGTACATTTGAGCTGAATGTGTCAAAATCTTAAAAATTAACAGGTGCCCAAGCAATTTCATGCTAGAATCATCATCCGGATGCCAAAATAAACTAAATACAGCAAAAGATTTGAGTGCACAACGTTTGGTTTAGGTTTGACAGCCATAATCACCTTTTTATTGCTTTAAATGCGTTTTTAGCGCATGATTGTACATTTGAGCTGAATGTGTCAAAATCTTAAAAATTAACAGGTGCCCAAGCAATTTCATGCTAGAATCATCATCCGGATGCCAAAATAAACTAAATACAGCAAAAGATTTGAGTGCACAACGTTTGGTTTAGATTTGACAGCCATAATCAGCAATTGTGTACATTTGAGCTGAATGTGTCAAAATCTTAAAAATTAACAGGTGCCCAAGCAATTTCATGCTAGAATCATCATCCGGATGCCAAAATAAACTAAATACAGCAAAAGATTTGAGTGCACAACGTTTGGTTTAGGTTTGACAGCCATAATCACCTTTTTATTGCTTTAAATGCGTTTTTAGCGCATGATTGTACATTTGAGCTGAATGTGTCAAAATCTTAAAAATTAACAGGTGCCCAAGCAATTTCATGCTAGAATCATCATCCGGATGCCAAAATAAACTAAATACAGCAAAAGATTTGAGTGCACAACGTTTGGTTTAGGTTTGACAGCCATAATCACCTTTTTATTGCTTTAAATGCGTTTTTAGCGCATGATTGTACATTTGAGCTGAATGTGTCAAAATCTTAAAAATTAACAGGTGCCCAAGCAATTTCATGCTAGAATCATCATCCGGATGCCAAAACAAACTAAATACAGCAAAAGATTTGAGTGCACAACGTTTGGTTTAAATTTGACAGCCATAATCAGCAATTGTGTACATTTGAGCTGAATGTGTCAAAATCTTAAAAATTAACAGGTGCCCAAGCAATTTCATGCTAGAATCATCATCCGGATGCCAAAATAAACTAAATACAGCAAAATATTTGAGTGCACAACGTTTGGTTTAGGTTTGACAGCCATAATCACCTTTTTATTGCTTTAAATGCGTTTTTAGCGCATGATTGTACATTTGAGCTGAATGTGTCAAAATCTTAAAAATTAACAGGTGCCCAAGCAATTTCATGCTAGAATCATCATCCGGATGCCAAAATAAACTAAATACAGCAAAAGATTTGAGTGCACAACGTTTGGTTTAGATTTGACAGCCATAATCAGCAATTGTGTACATTTGAGCTGAATGTGTCAAAATCTTAAAAATTAACAGGTGCCCAAGCAATTTCATGCTAGAATCATCATCCGGATGCCAAAATAAACTAAATACAGCAAAAGATTTGAGTGCACAACGTTTGGTTTAGGTTTGACAGCCATAATCACCTTTTTATTGCTTTAAATGCGTTTTTAGCGCATGATTGTACATTTGAGCTGAATGTGTCAAAATCTTAAAAATTAACAGGTGCCCAAGCAATTTCATGCTAGAATCATCATCCGGATGCCAAAATAAACTAAATACAGCAAAAGATTTGAGTGCACAACGTTTGGTTTAGATTTGACAGCCATTATCAGCAATTGTGTACATTTGAGCTGAATGTGTCAAAATCTTAAAAATTAACAGGTGCCCAAGCAATTTCATGCTAGAATCATCATCCGGATGCCAAAATAAACTAAATACAGCAAAAGATTTGAGTGCACAACGTTTGGTTTAGGTTTGACAGCCATAATCAGCAATTGTGTACATTTGAGCTGAATGTGTCAAAATCTTAAAAATTAACAGGTGCCCAAGCAATTTCATGCTAGAATCATCATCCGGATGCCAAAATAAACTAAATACAGCAAAAGATTTGAGTGCACAACGTTTGGTTTAGGTTTGACAGCCATAATCACCTTTTTATTGCTTTAAATGCGTTTTTAGCGCATGATTGTACATTTGAGCTGAATGTGTCAAAATCTTAAAAATTAACAGGTGCCCAAGCAATTTCATGCTAGAATCATCATCCGGATGCCAAAATAAACTAAATACAGCAAAAGATTTGAGTGCACAACGTTTGGTTTAGATTTGACAGCCATAATCAGCAATTGTGTACATTTGAGCTGAATGTGTCAAAATCTTAAAAATTAACAGGTGCCCAAGCAATTTCATGCTAGAATCATCATCCGGATGCCAAAATAAACTAAATACAGCAAAAGATTTGAGTGCACAACGTTTGGTTTAGGTTTGACAGCCATAATCACCTTTTTATTGCTTTAAATGCGTTTTTAGCGCATGATTGTACATTTGAGCTGAATGTGTCAAAATCTTAAAAATTAACAGGTGCCCAAGCAATTTCATGCTAGAATCATCATCCGGATGCCAAAATAAACTAAATACAGCAAAATATTTGAGTGCACAACGTTTGGTTTAGATTTGACAGCCATAATCAGCAATTGTGTACATTTGAGCTGAATGTGTCAAAATCTTAAAAATTAACAGGTGCCCAAGCAATTTCATGCTAGAATCATCATCCGGATGCCAAAATAAACTAAATACAGCAAAAGATTTGAGTGCACAACGTTTGGTTTAGGTTTGACAGCCATAATCACCTTTTTATTGCTTTAAATGCGTTTTTAGCGCATGATTGTACATTTGAGCTGAATGTGTCAAAATCTTAAAAATTAACAGGTGCCCAAGCAATTTCATGCTAGAATCATCATCCGGATGCCAAAATAAACTAAATACAGCAAAAGATTTGAGTGCACAACGTTTGGTTTAGATTTGACAGCCATAATCAGCAATTGTGTACATTTGAGCTGAATGTGTCAAAATCTTAAAAATTAACAGGTGCCCAAGCAATTTCATGCTAGAATCATCATCCGGATGCCAAAATAAACTAAATACAGCAAAAGATTTGAGTGCACAACGTTTGGTTTAGGTTTGACAGCCATAATCACCTTTTTATTGCTTTAAATGCGTTTTTAGCGCATGATTGTACATTTGAGCTGAATGTGTCAAAATCTTAAAAATTAACAGGTGCCCAAGCAATTTCATGCTAGAATCATCATCCGGATGCCAAAATAAACTAAATACAGCAAAAGATTTGAGTGCACAACGTTTGGTTTAGATTTGACAGCCATAATCAGCAATTGTGTACATTTGAGCTGAATGTGTCAAAATCTTAAAAATTAACAGGTGCCCAAGCAATTTCATGCTAGAATCATCATCCGGATGCCAAAATAAACTAAATACAGCAAAAGATTTGAGTGCACAACGTTTGGTTTAGGTTTGACAGCCATAATCACCTTTTTATTGCTTTAAATGCGTTTTTAGCGCATGATTGTACATTTGAGCTGAATGTGTCAAAATCTTAAAAATTAACAGGTGCCCAAGCAATTTCATGCTAGAATCATCATCCGGATGCCAAAACAAACTAAATACAGCAAAAGATTTGAGTGCACAACGTTTGGTTTAAATTTGACAGCCATAATCAGCAATTGTGTACATTTGAGCTGAATGTGTCAAAATCTTAAAAATTAACAGGTGCCCAAGCAATTTCATGCTAGAATCATCATCCGGATGCCAAAATAAACTAAATACAGCAAAATATTTGAGTGCACAACGTTTGGTTTAGGTTTGACAGCCATAATCACCTTTTTATTGCTTTAAATGCGTTTTTAGCGCATGATTGTACATTTGAGCTGAATGTGTCAAAATCTTAAAAATTAACAGGTGCCCAAGCAATTTCATGCTAGAATCATCATCCGGATGCCAAAATAAACTAAATACAGCAAAAGATTTGAGTGCACAACGTTTGGTTTAGATTTGACAGCCATAATCAGCAATTGTGTACATTTGAGCTGAATGTGTCAAAATCTTAAAAATTAACAGGTGCCCAAGCAATTTCATGCTAGAATCATCATCCGGATGCCAAAATAAACTAAATACAGCAAAAGATTTGAGTGCACAACGTTTGGTTTAGGTTTGACAGCCATAATCACCTTTTTATTGCTTTAAATGCGTTTTTAGCGCATGATTGTACATTTGAGCTGAATGTGTCAAAATCTTAAAAATTAACAGGTGCCCAAGCAATTTCATGCTAGAATCATCATCCGGATGCCAAAATAAACTAAATACAGCAAAAGATTTGAGTGCACAACGTTTGGTTTAGATTTGACAGCCATTATCAGCAATTGTGTACATTTGAGCTGAATGTGTCAAAATCTTAAAAATTAACAGGTGCCCAAGCAATTTCATGCTAGAATCATCATCCGGATGCCAAAATAAACTAAATACAGCAAAAGATTTGAGTGCACAACGTTTGGTTTAGGTTTGACAGCCATAATCAGCAATTGTGTACATTTGAGCTGAATGTGTCAAAATCTTAAAAATTAACAGGTGCCCAAGCAATTTCATGCTAGAATCATCATCCGGATGCCAAAATAAACTAAATACAGCAAAAGATTTGAGTGCACAACGTTTGGTTTAGGTTTGACAGCCATAATCACCTTTTTATTGCTTTAAATGCGTTTTTAGCGCATGATTGTACATTTGAGCTGAATGTGTCAAAATCTTAAAAATTAACAGGTGCCCAAGCAATTTCATGCTAGAATCATCATCCGGATGCCAAAATAAACTAAATACAGCAAAAGATTTGAGTGCACAACGTTTGGTTTAGATTTGACAGCCATAATCAGCAATTGTGTACATTTGAGCTGAATGTGTCAAAATCTTAAAAATTAACAGGTGCCCAAGCAATTTCATGCTAGAATCATCATCCGGATGCCAAAATAAACTAAATACAGCAAAAGATTTGAGTGCACAACGTTTGGTTTAGGTTTGACAGCCATAATCACCTTTTTATTGCTTTAAATGCGTTTTTAGCGCATGATTGTACATTTGAGCTGAATGTGTCAAAATCTTAAAAATTAACAGGTGCCCAAGCAATTTCATGCTAGAATCATCATCCGGATGCCAAAATAAACTAAATACAGCAAAAGATTTGAGTGCACAACGTTTGGTTTAGGTTTGACAGCCATAATCACCTTTTTATTGCTTTAAATGCGTTTTTAGCGCATGATTGTACATTTGAGCTGAATGTGTCAAAATCTTAAAAATTAACAGGTGCCCAAGCAATTTCATGCTAGAATCATCATCCGGATGCCAAAATAAACTAAATACAGCAAAAGATTTGAGTGCACAACGTTTGGTTTAGATTTGACAGCCATAATCAGCAATTGTGTACATTTGAGCTGAATGTGTCAAAATCTTAAAAATTAACAGGTGCCCAAGCAATTTCATGCTAGAATCATCATCCGGATGCCAAAATAAACTAAATACAGCAAAAGATTTGAGTGCACAACGTTTGGTTTAGGTTTGACAGCCATAATCACCTTTTTATTGCTTTAAATGCGTTTTTAGCGCATGATTGTACATTTGAGCTGAATGTGTCAAAATCTTAAAAATTAACAGGTGCCCAAGCAATTTCATGCTAGAATCATCATCCGGATGCCAAAATAAACTAAATACAGCAAAAGATTTGAGTGCACAACGTTTGGTTTAGATTTGACAGCCATTATCAGCAATTGTGTACATTTGAGCTGAATGTGTCAAAATCTTAAAAATTAACAGGTGCCCAAGCAATTTCATGCTAGAATCATCATCCGGATGCCAAAATAAACTAAATACAGCAAAAGATTTGAGTGCACAACGTTTGGTTTAGGTTTGACAGCCATAATCAGCAATTGTGTACATTTGAGCTGAATGTGTCAAAATCTTAAAAATTAACAGGTGCCCAAGCAATTTCATGCTAGAATCATCATCCGGATGCCAAAATAAACTAAATACAGCAAAAGATTTGAGTGCACAACGTTTGGTTTAGGTTTGACAGCCATAATCACCTTTTTATTGCTTTAAATGCGTTTTTAGCGCATGATTGTACATTTGAGCTGAATGTGTCAAAATCTTAAAAATTAACAGGTGCCCAAGCAATTTCATGCTAGAATCATCATCCGGATGCCAAAATAAACTAAATACAGCAAAAGATTTGAGTGCACAACGTTTGGTTTAGATTTGACAGCCATAATCAGCAATTGTGTACATTTGAGCTGAATGTGTCAAAATCTTAAAAATTAACAGGTGCCCAAGCAATTTCATGCTAGAATCATCATCCGGATGCCAAAATAAACTAAATACAGCAAAAGATTTGAGTGCACAACGTTTGGTTTAGGTTTGACAGCCATAATCACCTTTTTATTGCTTTAAATGCGTTTTTAGCGCATGATTGTACATTTGAGCTGAATGTGTCAAAATCTTAAAAATTAACAGGTGCCCAAGCAATTTCATGCTAGAATCATCATCCGGATGCCAAAATAAACTAAATACAGCAAAAGATTTGAGTGCACAACGTTTGGTTTAGATTTGACAGCCATAATCAGCAATTGTGTACATTTGAGCTGAATGTGTCAAAATCTTAAAAATTAACAGGTGCCCAAGCAATTTCATGCGAGAATCATCATCCGGATGCCAAAATAAACTAAATACAGCAAAAGATTTGAGTGCACAACGTTTGGTTTAGGTTTGACAGCCATAATCAGCAATTGTGTACATTTGAGCTGAATGTGTCAAAATCTTAAAAATTAACAGGTGCCCAAGCAATTTCATGCTAGAATCATCATCCGGATGCCAAAATAAACTAAATACAGCAAAAGATTTGAGTGCACAACGTTTGGTTTAGGTTTGACAGCCATAATCACCTTTTTATTGCTTTAAATGCGTTTTTAGCGCATGATTGTACATTTGAGGTGAATGTGTCAAAATCTTAAAAATTAACAGGTGCCCAAGCAATTTCATGCTAGAATCATCATCCGGATGCCAAAATAAACTAAATACAGCAAAAGATTTGAGTGCACAACGTTTGGTTTAGGTTTGACAGCCATAATCACCTTTTTATTGCTTTAAATGCGTTTTTAGCGCATGATTGTACATTTGAGCTGAATGTGTCAAAATCTTAAAAATTAACAGGTGCCCAAGCAATTTCATGCTAGAATCATCATCCGGATGCCAAAATAAACTAAATACAGCAAAAGATTTGAGTGCACAACGTTTGGTTTAGATTTGACAGCCATAATCAGCAATTGTGTACATTTGAGCTGAATGTGTCAAAATCTTAAAAATTAACAGGTGCCCAAGCAATTTCATGCTAGAATCATCATCCGGAGGCCAAAATAAACTAAATACAGCAAAAGATTTGAGTGCACAACGTTTGGTTTAGATTTGACAGCCATAATCAGCAATTGTGTACATTTGAGCTGAATGTGTCAAAATCTTAAAAATTAACAGGTGCCCAAGCAATTTCATGCTAGAATCATCATCCGGATGCCAAAATAAACTAAATACAGCAAAAGATTTGAGTGCACAACGTTTGGTTTAGATTTGACAGCCATAATCAGCAATTGTGTACATTTGAGCTGAATGTGTCAAAATCTTAAAAATTAACAGGTGCCCAAGCAATTTCATGCTAGAATCATCATCCGGATGCCAAAATAAACTAAATACAGCAAAAGATTTGAGTGCACAACGTTTGGTTTAGGTTTGACAGCCATAATCACCTTTTTATTGCTTTAAATGCGTTTTTAGCGCATGATTGTACATTTGAGCTGAATGTGTCAAAATCTTAAAAATTAACAGGTGCCCAAGCAATTTCATGCTAGAATCATCATCCGGATGCCAAAATAAACTAAATACAGCAAAAGATTTGAGTGCACAACGTTTGGTTTAGATTTGACAGCCATAATCAGCAATTGTGTACATTTGAGCTGAATGTGTCAAAATCTTAAAAATTAACAGGTGCCCAAGCAATTTCATGCTAGAATCATCATCCGGATGCCAAAATAAACTAAATACAGCAAAAGATTTCAGTGCACAACGTTTGGTTTAGGTTTGACAGCCATAATCACCTTTTTATTGCTTTAAATGCGTTTTTAGCGCATGATTGTACATTTGAGCTGAATGTGTCAAAATCTTAAAAATTAACAGGTGCCCAAGCAATTTCATGCTAGAATCATCATCCGGATGCCAAAATAAACTAAATACAGCAAAAGATTTGAGTGCACAACGTTTGGTTTAGGTTTGACAGCCATAATCACCTTTTTATTGCTTTAAATTCGTTTTTAGCGCATGATTGTACATTTGAGCTGAATGTGTCAAAATCTTAAAAATTAACAGGTGCCCAAGCCATTTCATGCTAGAATCATCATCCGGATGCCAAAATAAACTAAATACAGCAAAAGATTTGAGTGCACAACGTTTGGTTTAGATTTGACAGCCATAATCAGCAATTGTGTACATTTGAGCTGAATGTGTCAAAATCTTAAAAATTAACAGGTGCCCAAGCAATTTCATGCTAGAATCATCATCCGGATGCCAAAATAAACTAAATACAGCAAAAGATTTGAGTGCACAACGTTTGGTTTAGGTTTGACAGCCATAATCACCTTTTTATTGCTTTAAATGCGTTTTTAGCGCATGATTGTACATTTGAGGTGAATGTGTCAAAATCTTAAAAATTAACAGGTGCCCAAGCAATTTCATGCTAGAATCATCATCCGGATGCCAAAATAAACTAAATACAGCAAAAGATTTGAGTGCACAACGTTTGGTTTAGGTTTGACAGCCATAATCACCTTTTTATTGCTTTAAATGCGTTTTTAGCGCATGATTGTACATTTGAGCTGAATGTGTCAAAATCTTAAAAATTAACAGGTGCCCAAGCAATTTCATGCTAGAATCATCATCCGGATGCCAAAATAAACTAAATACAGCAAAAGATTTGAGTGCACAACGTTTGGTTTAGATTTGACAGCCATAATCAGCAATTGTGTACATTTGAGCTGAATGTGTCAAAATCTTAAAAATTAACAGGTGCCCAAGCAATTTCATGCTAGAATCATCATCCGGAGGCCAAAATAAACTAAATACAGCAAAAGATTTGAGTGCACAACGTTTGGTTTAGATTTGACAGCCATAATCAGCAATTGTGTACATTTGAGCTGAATGTGTCAAAATCCTAAAAATTAACAGGTGCCCAAGCAATTTCATGCTAGAATCATCATCCGGATGCCAAAATAAACTAAATACAGCAAAAGATTTGAGTGCACAACGTTTGGTTTAGATTTGACAGCCATAATCAGCAATTGTGTACATTTGAGCTGAATGTGTCAAAATCTTAAAAATTAACAGGTGCCCAAGCAATTTCATGCTAGAATCATCATCCGGAGGCCAAAATAAACTAAATACAGCAAAAGATTTGAGTGCACAACGTTTGGTTTAGATTTGACAGCCATAATCAGCAATTGTGTACATTTGAGCTGAATGTGTCAAAATCTTAAAAATTAACAGGTGCCCAAGCAATTTCATGCTAGAATCATCATCCGGATGCCAAAATAAACTAAATACAGCAAAAGATTTGAGTGCACAACGTTTGGTTTAGATTTGACAGCCATAATCAGCAATTGTGTACATTTGAGCTGAATGTGTCAAAATCTTAAAAATTAACAGGTGCCCAAGCAATTTCATGCTAGAATCATCATCCGGATGCCAAAATAAACTAAATACAGCAAAAGATTTGAGTGCACAACGTTTGGTTTAGGTTTGACAGCCATAATCACCTTTTTATTGCTTTAAATGCGTTTTTAGCGCATGATTGTACATTTGAGCTGAATGTGTCAAAATCTTAAAAATTAACAGGTGCCCAAGCAATTTCATGCTAGAATCATCATCCGGATGCCAAAATAAACTAAATACAGCAAAAGATTTGAGTGCACAACGTTTGGTTTAGATTTGACAGCCATAATCAGCAATTGTGTACATTTGAGCTGAATGTGTCAAAATCTTAAAAATTAACAGGTGCCCAAGCAATTTCATGCTAGAATCATCATCCGGATGCCAAAATAAACTAAATACAGCAAAAGATTTCAGTGCACAACGTTTGGTTTAGGTTTGACAGCCATAATCACCTTTTTATTGCTTTAAATGCGTTTTTAGCGCATGATTGTACATTTGAGCTGAATGTGTCAAAATCTTAAAAATTAACAGGTGCCCAAGCAATTTCATGCTAGAATCATCATCCGGATGCCAAAATAAACTAAATACAGCAAAAGATTTGAGTGCACAACGTTTGGTTTAGGTTTGACAGCCATAATCACCTTTTTATTGCTTTAAATTCGTTTTTAGCGCATGATTGTACATTTGAGCTGAATGTGTCAAAATCTTAAAAATTAACAGGTGCCCAAGCCATTTCATGCTAGAATCATCATCCGGATGCCAAAATAAACTAAATACAGCAAAAGATTTGAGTGCACAACGTTTGGTTTAGATTTGACAGCCATAATCAGCAATTGTGTACATTTGAGCTGAATGTGTCAAAATCTTAAAAATTAACAGGTGCCCAAGCAATTTCATGCTAGAATCATCATCCGGATGCCAAAATAAACTAAATACAGCAAAAGATTTGAGTGCACAACGTTTGGTTTAGGTTTGACAGCCATAATCACCTTTTTATTGCTTTAAATGCGTTTTTAGCGCATGATTGTACATTTGAGCTGAATGTGTCAAAATCTTAAAAATTAACAGGTGCCCAAGCAATTTCATGCTAGAATCATCATCCGGATGCCAAAATAAACTAAATACAGCAAAAGATTTGAGTGCACAACGTTTGGTTTAGATTTGACAGCCATAATCAGCAATTGTGTACATTTGAGCTGAATGTGTCAAAATCTTAAAAATTAACAGGTGCCCAAGCAATTTCATGCTAGAATCATCATCCGGATGCCAAAATAAACTAAATACAGCAAAAGATTTGAGTGCACAACGTTTGGTTTAGATTTGACAGCCATAATCAGCAATTGTGTACATTTGAGCTGAATGTGTCAAAATCTTAAAAATTAACAGGTGCCCAAGCAATTTCATGCTAGAATCATCATCCGGATGCCAAAATAAACTAAATACAGCAAAAGATTTGAGTGCACAACGTTTGGTTTAGGTTTGACAGCCATAATCACCTTTTTATTGCTTTAAATGCGTTTTTAGCGCATGATTGTACATTTGAGGTGAATGTGTCAAAATCTTAAAAATTAACAGGTGCCCAAGCAATTTCATGCTAGAATCATCATCCGGATGCCAAAATAAACTAAATACAGCAAAAGATTTGAGTGCACAACGTTTGGTTTAGGTTTGACAGCCATAATCACCTTTTTATTGCTTTAAATGCGTTTTTAGCGCATGATTGTACATTTGAGCTGAATGTGTCAAAATCTTAAAAATTAACAGGTGCCCAAGCAATTTCATGCTAGAATCATCATCCGGATGCCAAAATAAACTAAATACAGCAAAAGATTTGAGTGCACAACGTTTGGTTTAGATTTGACAGCCATAATCAGCAATTGTGTACATTTGAGCTGAATGTGTCAAAATCTTAAAAATTAACAGGTGCCCAAGCAATTTCATGCTAGAATCATCATCCGGAGGCCAAAATAAACTAAATACAGCAAAAGATTTGAGTGCACAACGTTTGGTTTAGATTTGACAGCCATAATCAGCAATTGTGTACATTTGAGCTGAATGTGTCAAAATCTTAAAAATTAACAGGTGCCCAAGCAATTTCATGCTAGAATCATCATCCGGATGCCAAAATAAACTAAATACAGCAAAAGATTTGAGTGCACAACGTTTGGTTTAGATTTGACAGCCATAATCAGCAATTGTGTACATTTGAGCTGAATGTGTCGAAATCTTAAAAATTAACAGGTGCCCAAGCAATTTCATGCTAGAATCATCATCCGGATGCCAAAATAAACTAAATACAGCAAAAGATTTGAGTGCACAACGTTTGGTTTAGGTTTGACAGCCATAATCACCTTTTTATTGCTTTAAATGCGTTTTTAGCGCATGATTGTACATTTGAGCTGAATGTGTCAAAATCTTAAAAATTAACAGGTGCCCAAGCAATTTCATGCTAGAATCATCATCCGGATGCCAAAATAAACTAAATACAGCAAAAGATTTGAGTGCACAACGTTTGGTTTAGATTTGACAGCCATAATCAGCAATTGTGTACATTTGAGCTGAATGTGTCAAAATCTTAAAAATTAACAGGTGCCCAAGCAATTTCATGCTAGAATCATCATCCGGATGCCAAAATAAACTAAATACAGCAAAAGATTTGAGTGCACAACGTTTGGTTTAGATTTGACAGCCATAATCAGCAATTGTGTACATTTGAGCTGAATGTGTCAAAATCTTAAAAATTAACAGGTGCCCAAGCAATTTCATGCTAGAATCATCATCCGGATGCCAAAATAAACTAAATACAGCAAAAGATTTGAGTGCACAACGTTTGGTTTAGGTTTGACAGCCATAATCACCTTTTTATTGCTTTAAATGCGTTTTTAGCGCATGATTGTACATTTGAGCTGAATGTGTCAAAATCTTAAAAATTAACAGGTGCCCAAGCAATTTCATGCTAGAATCATCATCCGGATGCCAAAATAAACTAAATACAGCAAAAGATTTGAGTGCACAACGTTTGGTTTAGATTTGACAGCCATAATCAGCAATTGTGTCCATTTGAGCTGAATGTGTCAAAATCTTAAAAATTAACAGGTGCCCAAGCAATTTCATGCTAGAATCATCATCCGGATGCCAAAATAAACTAAATACAGCAAAAGATTTGAGTGCACAACGTTTGGTTTAGGTTTGACAGCCATAATCACCTTTTTATTGCTTTAAATGCGTTTTTAGCGCATGATTGTACATTTGAGCTGAATGTGTCAAAATCTTAAAAATTAACAGGTGCCCAAGCAATTTCATGCTAGAATCATCATCCGGATGCCAAAACAAACTAAATACAGCAAAAGATTTGAGTGCACAACGTTTGGTTTAGATTTGACAGCCATAATCAGCAATTGTGTACATTTGAGCTGAATGTGTCAAAATCTTAAAAATTAACAGGTGCCCAAGCAATTTCATGCTAGAATCATCATCCGGATGCCAAAATAAACTAAATACAGCAAAAGATTTGAGTGCACAACGTTTGGTTTAGGTTTGACAGCCATAATCACCTTTTTATTGCTTTAAATGCGTTTTTAGCGCATGATTGTACATTTGAGCTGAATGTGTCAAAATCTTAAAAATTAACAGGTGCCCAAGCAATTTCATGCTAGAATCATCATCCGGATGCCAAAATAAACTAAATACAGCAAAAGATTTGAGTGCACAACGTTTGGTTTAGATTTGACAGCCATAATCAGCAATTGTGTACATTTGAGCTGAATGTGTCAAAATCTTAAAAATTAACAGGTGCCCAAGCAATTTCATGCTAGAATCATCATCCGGATGCCAAAATAAACTAAATACAGCAAAAGATTTGAGTGCACAACGTTTGGTTTAGGTTTGACAGCCATAATCACCTTTTTATTGCTTTAAATGCGTTTTTAGCGCATGATTGTACATTTGAGCTGAATGTGTCAAAATCTTAAAAATTAACAGGTGCCCAAGCAATTTCATGCTAGAATCATCATCCGGATGCCAAAATAAACTAAATACAGCAAAAGATTTGAGTGCACAACGTTTGGTTTAGATTTGACAGCCATAATCAGCAATTGTGTACATTTGAGCTGAATGTGTCAAAATCTTAAAAATTAACAGGTGCCCAAGCAATTTCATGCTAGAATCATCATCCGGATGCCAAAATAAACTAAATACAGCAAAAGATTTGAGTGCACAACGTTTGGTTTAGGTTTGACAGCCATAATCACCTTTTTATTGCTTTAAATGCGTTTTTAGCGCATGATTGTACATTTGAGCTGAATGTGTCAAAATCTTAAAAATTAACAGGTGCCCAAGCAATTTCATGCTAGAATCATCATCCGGATGCCAAAACAAACTAAATACAGCAAAAGATTTGAGTGCACAACGTTTGGTTTAGATTTGACAGCCATAATCAGCAATTGTGTACATTTGAGCTGAATGTGTCAAAATCTTAAAAATTAACAGGTGCCCAAGCAATTTCATGCTAGAATCATCATCCGGATGCCAAAATAAACTAAATACAGCAAAAGATTTGAGTGCACAACGTTTGGTTTAGGTTTGACAGCCATAATCACCTTTTTATTGCTTAAATGCGTTTTTAGCGCATGATTGTACATTTGAGCTGAATGTGTCAAAATCTTAAAAATTAACAGGTGCCCAAGCAATTTCATGCTAGAATCATCATCCGGATGCCAAAATAAACTAAATACAGCAAAAGATTTGAGTGCACAACGTTTGGTTTAGATTTGACAGCCATAATCAGCAATTGTGTACATTTGAGCTGAATGTGTCAAAATCTTAAAAATTAACAGGTGCCCAAGCAATTTCATGCTAGAATCATCATCCGGATGCCAAAATAAACTAAATACAGCAAAAGATTTGAGTGCACAACGTTTGGTTTAGGTTTGACAGCCATAATCACCTTTTTATTGCTTTAAATGCGTTTTTAGCGCATGATTGTACATTTGAGCTGAATGTGTCAAAATCTTAAAAATTAACAGGTGCCCAAGCAATTTCATGCTAGAATCATCATCCGGATGCCAAAATAAACTAAATACAGCAAAAGATTTGAGTGCACAACGTTTGGTTTAGATTTGACAGCCATAATCAGCAATTGTGTACATTTGAGCTGAATGTGTCAAAATCTTAAAAATTAACAGGTGCCCAAGCAATTTCATGCTAGAATCATCATCCGGATGCCAAAATAAACTAAATACAGCAAAAGATTTGAGTGCACAACGTTTGGTTAGGTTTGACAGCCATAATCACCTTTTTATTGCTTTAAATGCGTTTTTAGCGCATGATTGTACATTTGAGCTGAATGTGTCAAAATCTTAAAAATTAACAGGTGCCCAAGCCATTTCATGCTAGAATCATCATCCGCCAAAATAAACTAAATACAGCAAAAGATTTGAGTGCACAACGTTTGGTTTAGATTTGACAGCCATAATCAGCAATTGTGTACATTTGAGCTGAATGTGTCAAAATCTTAAAAATTAACAGGTGCCCAAGCAATTTCATGCTAGAATCATCATCCGGATGCCAAAATAAACTAAATACAGCAAAAGATTTGAGTGCACAACGTTTGGTTTAGGTTTGACAGCCATAATCACCTTTTTATTGCTTTAAATGCGTTTTTAGCGCATGATTGTACATTTGAGCTGAATGTGTCAAAATCTTAAAAATTAACAGGTGCCCAAGCAATTTCATGCTAGAATCATCATCCGGATGCCAAAATAAACTAAGATACAGCAAAAGATTTGAGTGCACAACGTTTGGTTTAGATTTGACAGCCATAATCAGCAATTGTGTACATTTGAGCTGAATGTGTCAAAATCTTAAAAATTAACAGGTGCCCAAGCAATTTCATGCTAGAATCATCATCCGGATGCCAAAATAAACTAAATACAGCAAAAGATTTGAGTGCACAACGTTTGGTTTAGGTTTGACAGCCATAATCACCTTTTTATTGCTTTAAATGCGTTTTTAGCGCATGATTGTACATTTGAGCTGAATGTGTCAAAATCTTAAAAATTAACAGGTGCCCAAGCAATTTCATGCTAGAATCATCATCCGGATGCCAAAATAAACTAAATACAGCAAAAGATTTGAGTGCACAACGTTTGGTTTAGATTTGACAGCATAATCAGCAATTGTGTACATTTGAGGTGAATGTGTCAAAATCTTAAAAATTAACAGGTGCCCAAGCAATTTCATGCTAGAATCATCATCCGGATGCCAAAATAAACTAAATACAGCAAAAGATTTGGTGCACAACGTTTGGTTTAGGTTTGACAGCCATAATCACATTTTATTGCTTTAAATGCGTTTTTAGCGCATGATTGTACATTTGAGCTGATGTGTCAAAATCTTAAAATTAACAGGTGCCCAAGCAATTTCATGCTAGAATCATCATCCGGATGCCAAAATAAACTAAATACAGCAAAAGATTTGAGTGCACAACGTTTGGTTTAGATTTGACAGCCATAATCAGCAATTGTGTACATTTGAGCTGAATGTGTCAAAATCTTAAAAATTAACAGGTGCCCAAGCAATTTCATGCTAGAATCATCATCCGGATGCCAAAATAAACTAAATACAGCAAAAGATTTGAGTGCACAACGTTTGGTTTAGGTTTGACAGCCATAATCACCTTTTTATTGCTTTAAATGCGTTTTTAGCGCATGATTGTACATTTGAGCTGAATGTGTCAAAATCTTAAAAATTAACAGGTGCCCAAGCAATTTCATGCTAGAATCATCATCCGGATGCCAAAATAAACTAAATACAGCAAAAGATTTGAGTGCACAACGTTTGGTTTAGATTTGACAGCCATAATCAGCAATTGTGTACATTTGAGCTGAATGTGTCAAAATCTTAAAAATTAACAGGTGCCCAAGCAATTTCATGCTAGAATCATCATCCGGATGCCAAAATAAACTAAATACAGCAAAAGATTTGAGTGCACAACGTTTGGTTTAGGTTTGACAGCCATAATCACCTTTTTATTGCTTTAAATGCGTTTTTTAGCGCATGATTGTACATTTGAGCTGAATGTGTCAAAATCTTAAAAATTAACAGTTGCCCAAGCAATTTCATGCTAGAATCATCATCCGGATGCCAAAATAAAGTAAATACAGCAAAAGATTTGAGTGCACAACGTTTGTTTTAGATTTGACAGCCATAATCAGCAATTGTGTACATTTGAGCTGAATGTGTCAAAATCTTAAAAATTAACAGGTGCCCAAGCAATTTCATGCTAGAATCATCATCCGGATGCCAAAATAAACTAAATACAGCAAAAGATTTGAGTGCACAACGTTTGGTTTAGATTTGACAGCCATAATCTATGCTAATGTTGATGTACATTTGAGCTGAATGTGTCAAAATCTTAAAAATTAACAGGTGCCCAAGCAATTTCATGCTAGAATCATCATCCGGATGCCAAAATAAACTAAATACAGCAAAAGATTTGAGTGCACAACGTTTGGTTTAGATTTGACAGCCATAATCAGCAATTGTGTACATTTGAGCTGAATGTGTCAAAATCTTAAAAATTAACAGGTGCCCAAGCAATTTCATGCTAGAATCATCATCCGGATGCCAAAATAAACTAAATACAGCAAAAGATTTGAGTGCACAACGTTTGGTTTAGGTTTGACAGCCATAATCACCTTTTTATTGCTTTAAATGCGTTTTTAGCGCATGATTGTACATTTGAGCTGAATGTGTCAAAATCTTAAAAATTAACAGGTGCCCAAGCAATTTCATGCTAGAATCATCATCCGGATGCCAAAATAAACTAAATACAGCAAAAGATTTGAGTGCACAACGTTTGGTTTAGATTTGACAGCCATAATCAGCAATTGTGTACATTTGAGCTGAATGTGTCAAAATCTTAAAATTAACAGGTGCCCAAGCAATTTCATGCTAGAATCATCATCCGGATGCCAAAATAAACTAAATACAGCAAAAGATTTGAGTGCACAACGTTTGGTTTAGGTTTGACAGCCATAATCACCTTTTTATTGCTTTAAATGCGTTTTTAGCGCATGATTGTACATTTGAGCTGAATGTGTCAAAATCTTAAAAATTAACAGGTGCCCAAGCAATTTCATGCTAGAATCATCATCCGGATGCCAAAATAAACTAAATACAGCAAAAGATTTGAGTGCACAACGTTTGGTTTAGATTTGACAGCCATAATCAGCAATTGTGTACATTTGAGGTGAATGTGTCAAAATCTTAAAAATTAACAGGTGCCCAAGCAATTTCATGCTAGAATCATCATCCGGATGCCAAAATAAACTAAATACAGCAAAAGATTTGGGTGCACAACGTTTGGTTTAGGTTTGACAGCCATAATCACATTTTTATTGCTTTAAATGCGTTTTTAGCGCATGATTGTACATTTGAGCTGAATGTGTCAAAATCTTAAAAATTAACAGGTGCCCAAGCAATTTCATGCTAGAATCATCATCCGGATGCCAAAATAAACTAAATACAGCAAAAGATTTGAGTGCACAACGTTTGGTTTAGATTTGACAGCAATAATCAGCAATTGTGTACATTTGAGGTGAATGTGTCAAAATCTTAAAAATTAACAGGTGCCCAAGCAATTTCATGCTAGAATCATCATCCGGATGCCAAAATAAACTAAATACAGCAAAAGATTTGGTGCACAACGTTTGGTTTAGGTTTGACAGCCATAATCACATTTTTATTGCTTTAAATGCGTTTTTAGCGCATGATTGTACATTTGAGCTGAATGTGTCAAAATCTTAAAAATTAACAGGTGCCCAAGCAATTTCATGCTAGAATCATCATCCGGATGCCAAAATAAACTAAATACAGCAAAAGATTTGAGTGCACAACGTTTGGTTTAGATTTGACAGCCATAATCAGCAATTGTGTACATTTGAGCTGAATGTGTCAAAATCTTAAAAATTAACAGGTGCCCAAGCAATTTCATGCTAGAATCATCATCCGGATGCCAAAATAAACTAAATACAGCAAAAGATTTGAGTGCACAACGTTTGGTTTAGGTTTGACAGCCATAATCACCTTTTTATTGCTTTAAATGCGTTTTTAGCGCATGATTGTACATTTGAGCTGAATGTGTCAAAATCTTAAAAATTAACAGGTGCCAAGCAATTTCATGCTAGAATCATCATCCGGATGCCAAAATAAACTAAATACAGCAAAAGATTTGAGTGCACAACGTTTGGTTTAGATTTGACAGCCATAATCAGCAATTGTGTACATTTGAGCTGAATGTGTCAAAATCTTAAAAATTAACAGGTGCCCAAGCAATTTCATGCTAGAATCATCATCCGGATGCCAAAATAAACTAAATACAGCAAAAGATTTGAGTGCACAACGTTTGGTTTAGTTTGACAGCCATAATCACCTTTTTATTGCTTTAAATGCGTTTTTAGCGCATGATTGTACATTTGAGCTGAATGTGTCAAAATCTTAAAAATTAACAGTTGCCCAAGCAATTTCATGCTAGAATCATCATCCGGATGCCAAAATAAAGTAAATACAGCAAAAGATTTGAGTGCACAACGTTTGGTTTAGATTTGACAGCCATAATCAGCAATTGTGTACATTTGAGCTGAATGTGTCAAAATCTTAAAAATTAACAGGTGCCCAAGCAATTTCATGCTAGAATCATCATCCGGATGCCAAAATAAACTAAATACAGCAAAAGATTTGAGTGCACAACGTTTGGTTTAGATTTGACAGCCATAATCAGCAATTGTGTACATTTGAGCTGAATGTGTCAAAATCTTAAAAATTAACAGGTGCCCAAGCAATTTCATGCTAGAATCATCATCCGGATGCCAAAATAAACTAAATACAGCAAAAGATTTGAGTGCACAACGTTTGGTTTAGATTTGACAGCCATAATCAGCAATTGTGTACATTTGAGCTGAATGTGTCAAAATCTTAAAAATTAACAGGTGCCCAAGCAATTTCATGCTAGAATCATCATCCGGATGCCAAAATAAACTAAATACAGCAAAAGATTTGAGTGCACAACGTTTGGTTTAGGTTTGACAGCCATAATCACCTTTTTATTGCTTTAAATGCGTTTTTAGCGCATGATTGTACATTTGAGCTGAATGTGTCAAAATCTTAAAAATTAACAGGTGCCCAAGCAATTTCATGCTAGAATCATCATCCGGATGCCAAAATAAACTAAATACAGCAAAAGATTTGAGTGCACAACGTTTGGTTTAGATTTGACAGCCATAATCAGCAATTGTGTACATTTGAGCTGAATGTGTCAAAATCTTAAAAATTAACAGGTGCCCAAGCAATTTCATGCTAGAATCATCATCCGGATGCCAAAATAAACTAAATACAGCAAAAGATTTGAGTGCACAACGTTTGGTTTAGGTTTGACAGCCATAATCACCTTTTTATTGCTTTAAATGCGTTTTTAGCGCATGATTGTACATTTGAGCTGAATGTGTCAAAATCTTAAAAATTAACAGGTGCCCAAGCAATTTCATGCTAGAATCATCATCCGGATGCCAAAATAAACTAAATACAGCAAAAGATTTGAGTGCACAACGTTTGGTTTAGATTTGACAGCCATAATCAGCAATTGTGTACATTTGAGCTGAATGTGTCAAAATCTTAAAAATTAACAGGTGCCCAAGCAATTTCATGCTAGAATCATCATCCGGATGCCAAAATAAACTAAATACAGCAAAAGATTTGAGTGCACAACGTTTGGTTTAGGTTTGACAGCCATAATCACCTTTTTATTGCTTTAAATGCGTTTTTAGCGCATGATTGTACATTTGAGCTGAATGTGTCAAAATCTTAAAAATTAACAGGTGCCCAAGCAATTTCATGCTAGAATCATCATCCGGATGCCAAAATAAACTAAATACAGCAAAAGATTTGAGTGCACAACGTTTGGTTTAGGTTTGACAGCCATAATCAGCAATTGTGTACATTTGAGCTGAATGTGTCAAAATCTTAAAAATTAACAGGTGCCCAAGCAATTTCATGCTAGAATCATCATCCGGATGCCAAAATAAACTAAATACAGCAAAAGATTTGAGTGCACAACGTTTGGTTTAGGTTTGACAGCCATAATCACCTTTTTATTGCTTTAAATGCGTTTTTAGCGCATGATTGTACATTTGAGCTGAATGTGTCAAAATCTTAAAAATTAACAGGTGCCCAAGCAATTTCATGCTAGAATCATCATCCGGATGCCAAAATAAACTAAATACAGCAAAAGATTTAAGTGCACAACGTTTGGTTTAGATTTGACAGCCATAATCAGCAATTGTGTACATTTGAGCTGAATGTGTCAAAATCTTAAAAATTAACAGGTGCCCAAGCAATTTCATGCTAGAATCATCATCCGGATGCCAAAATAAACTAAATACAGCAAAAGATTTGAGTGCACAACGTTTGGTTTAGGTTTGACAGCCATAATCACCTTTTTATTGCTTTAAATGCGTTTTTAGCGCATGATTGTACATTTGAGCTGAATGTGTCAAAATCTTAAAAATTAACAGGTGCCCAAGCAATTTCATGCTAGAATCATCATCCGGATGCCAAAATAAACTAAATACAACAAAAGATTTGAGTGCACAACGTTTGGTTTAGATTTGACAGCCATAATCAGCAATTGTGTACATTTGAGGTGAATGTGTCAAAATCTTAAAAATTAACAGGTGCCCAAGCAATTTCATGCTAGAATCATCATCCGGATGCCAAAATAAACTAAATACTGCAAAAGATTTGGGTGCACAACGTTTGGTTTAGGTTTGACAGCCATAATCACATTTTTATTGCTTTAAATGCGTTTTTAGCGCATGATTGTACATTTGAGCTGAATGTGTCAAAATCTTAAAAATTAACAGGTGCCCAAGCAATTTCATGCTAGAATCATCATCCGGATGCCAAAATAAACTAAATACAGCAAAAGATTTGAGTGCACAACGTTTGGTTTAGATTTGACAGCCATAATCAGCAATTGTGTACATTTGAGCTGAATGTGTCAAAATCTTAAAAATTAACAGGTGCCCAAGCAATTTCATGCTAGAATCATCATCCGGATGCCAAAATAAACTAAATACAGCAAAAGATTTGAGTGCACAACGTTTGGTTTAGATTTGACAGCCATAATCAGCAATTGTGTACATTTGAGCTGAATGTGTCAAAATCTTAAAAATTAACAGGTGCCCAAGCAATTTCATGCTAGAATCATCATCCGGATGCCAAAATAAACTAAATACAGCAAAAGATTTGAGTGCACAACGTTTGGTTTAGATTTGACAGCCATAATCAGCAATTGTGTACATTTGAGCTGAATGTGTCAAAATCTTAAAAATTAACAGGTGCCCAAGCAATTTCATGCTAGAATCATCATCCGGATGCCAAAATAAACTAAATACAGCAAAAGATTTGAGTGCACAACGTTTGGTTTAGGTTTGACAGCCATAATCACCTTTTTATTGCTTTAAATGCGTTTTTAGCGCATGATTGTACATTTGAGCTGAATGTGTCAAAATCTTAAAAATTAACAGGTGCCCAAGCAATTTCATGCTAGAATCATCATCCGGATGCCAAAATAAACTAAATACAGCAAAAGATTTGAGTGCACAACGTTTGGTTTAGATTTGACAGCCATAATCAGCAATTGTGTACATTTGAGCTGAATGTGTCAAAATCTTAAAAATTAACAGGTGCCCAAGCAATTTCATGCTAGAATCATCATCCGGATGCCAAAATAAACTAAATACAGCAAAAGATTTGAGTGCACAACGTTTGGTTTAGGTTTGACAGCCATAATCACCTTTTTATTGCTTTAAATGCGTTTTTAGCGCATGATTGTACATTTGAGCTGAATGTGTCAAAATCTTAAAAATTAACAGGTGCCCAAGCAATTTCATGCTAGAATCATCATCCGGATGCCAAAATAAACTAAATACAACAAAAGATTTGAGTGCACAACGTTTGGTTTAGATTTGACAGCCATAATCAGCAATTGTGTACATTTGAGGTGAATGTGTCAAAATCTTAAAAATTAACAGGTGCCCAAGCAATTTCATGCTAGAATCATCATCCGGATGCCAAAATAAACTAAATACTGCAAAAGATTTGGGTGCACAACGTTGGGTTTAGGTTTGACAGCCATAATCACATTTTTATTGCTTTAAATGCGTTTTTAGCGCATGATTGTACATTTGAGCTGAATGTGTCAAAATCTTAAAAATTAACAGGTGCCCAAGCAATTTCATGCTAGAATCATCATCCGGATGCCAAAATAAACCAAATACAGCAAAAGAATTTGAGTGCACAACGTTTGGTTTAGGTTTGACAGCCATAATCACCTTTTTATTGCTTTAAATGCGTTTTTAGCGCATGATTGTACATTTGAGCTGAATGTGTCAAAATCTTAAAAATTAACAGGTGCCCAAGCAATTTCATGCTAGAATCATCATCCGGATGCCAAAATAAACTAAATACAGCAAAAGATTTGAGTGCACAACGTTTGGTTTAGATTTGACAGCCATAATCAGCAATTGTGTACATTTGAGCTGAATGTGTCAAAATCTTAAAAATTAACAGGTGCCCAAGCAATTTCATGCTAGAATCATCATCCGGATGCCAAAATAAACTAAATACAGCAAAAGATTTGAGTGCACAACGTTTGGTTTAGATTTGACAGCCATAATCAGCAATTGTGTACATTTGAGCTGAATGTGTCAAAATCTTAAAAATTAACAGGTGCCCAAGCAATTTCATGCTAGAATCATCATCCGGATGCCAAAATAAACTAAATACAGCAAAAGATTTGAGTGCACAACGTTTGGTTTAGATTTGACAGCCATAATCAGCAATTGTGTACATTTGAGCTGAATGTGTCAAAATCTTAAAAATTAACAGGTGCCCAAGCAATTTCATGCTAGAATCATCATCCGGATGCCAAAATAAACTAAATACAGCAAAAGATTTGAGTGCACAACGTTTGGTTTAGGTTTGACAGCCATAATCACCTTTTTATTGCTTTAAATGCGTTTTTAGCGCATGATTGTACATTTGAGCTGAATGTGTCAAAATCTTAAAAATTAACAGGTGCCCAAGCAATTTCATGCTAGAATCATCATCCGGATGCCAAAATAAACTAAATACAGCAAAAGATTTGAGTGCACAACGTTTGGTTTAGATTTGACAGCCATAATCAGCAATTGTGTACATTTGAGCTGAATGTGTCAAAATCTTAAAAATTAACAGGTGCCCAAGCAATTTCATGCTAGAATCATCATCCGGATGCCAAAATAAACTAAATACAGCAAAAGATTTGAGTGCACAACGTTTGGTTTAGATTTGACAGCCATAATCAGCAATTGTGTACATTTGAGCTGAATGTGTCAAAATCTTAAAAATTAACAGGTGCCCAAGCAATTTCATGCTAGAATCATCATCCGGATGCCAAAATAAACTAAATACAGCAAAAGATTTGAGTGCACAACGTTTGGTTTAGATTTGACAGCCATAATCAGCAATTGTGTACATTTGAGCTGAATGTGTCAAAATCTTAAAAATTAACAGGTGCCCAAGCAATTTCATGCTAGAATCATCATCCGGATGCCAAAATAAACTAAATACAGCAAAAGATTTGAGTGCACAACGTTTGGTTTAGGTTTGACAGCCATAATCACCTTTTTATTGCTTTAAATGCGTTTTTAGCGCATGATTGTACATTTGAGCTGAATGTGTCAAAATCTTAAAAATTAACAGGTGCCCAAGCAATTTCATGCTAGAATCATCATCCGGATGCCAAAATAAACTAAATACAGCAAAAGATTTGAGTGCACAACGTTTGGTTTAGATTTGACAGCCATAATCAGCAATTGTGTACATTTGAGCTGAATGTGTCAAAATCTTAAAAATTAACAGGTGCCCAAGCAATTTCATGCTAGAATCATCATCCGGATGCCAAAATAAACTAAATACAGCAAAAGATTTGAGTGCACAACGTTTGGTTTAGATTTGACAGCCATAATCAGCAATTGTGTACATTTGAGCTGAATGTGTCAAAATCTTAAAAATTAACAGGTGCCCAAGCAATTTCATGCTAGAATCATCATCCGGATGCCAAAATAAACTAAATACAGCAAAAGATTTGAGTGCACAACGTTTGGTTTAGATTTGACAGCCATAATCAGCAATTGTGTACATTTGAGCTGAATGTGTCAAAATCTTAAAAATTAACAGGTGCCCAAGCAATTTCATGCTAGAATCATCATCCGGATGCCAAAATAAACTAAATACAGCAAAAGATTTGAGTGCACAACGTTTGGTTTAGATTTGACAGCCATAATCAGCAATTGTGTACATTTGAGCTGAATGTGTCAAAATCTTAAAAATTAACAGGTGCCCAAGCAATTTCATGCTAGAATCATCATCCGGATGCCAAAATAAACTAAATACAGCAAAAGATTTGAGTGCACAACGTTTGGTTTAGGTTTGACAGCCATAATCACCTTTTTATTGCTTTAAATGCGTTTTTAGCGCATGATTGTACATTTGAGCTGAATGTGTCAAAATCTTAAAAATTAACAGGTGCCCAAGCAATTTCATGCTAGAATCATCATCCGGATGCCAAAATAAACTAAATACAGCAAAAGATTTGAGTGCACAACGTTTGGTTTAGATTTGACAGCCATAATCAGCAATTGTGTACATTTGAGCTGAATGTGTCAAAATCTTAAAAATTAACAGGTGCCCAAGCAATTTCATGCTAGAATCATCATCCGGATGCCAAAATAAACTAAATACAGCAAAAGATTTGAGTGCACAACGTTTGGTTTAGGTTTGACAGCCATAATCACCTTTTTTTTGCTTTAAATGCGTTTTTAGCGCATGATTGTACATTTGAGCTGAATGTGTCAAAATCTTAAAAATTAACAGTTGCCCAAGCAATTTCATGCTAGAATCATCATCCGGATGCCAAAATAAAGTAAATACAGCAAAAGATTTGAGTGCACAACGTTTGGTTTAGATTTGACAGCCATAATCAGCAATTGTGTACATTTGAGCTGAATGTGTCAAAATCTTAAAAATTAACAGGTGCCCAAGCAATTTCATGCTAGAATCATCATCCGGATGCCAAAATAAACTAAATACAGCAAAAGATTTGAGTGCACAACGTTTGGTTTAGATTTGACAGCCATAATCAGCAATTGTGTACATTTGAGCTGAATGTGTCAAAATCTTAAAAATTAACAGGTGCCCAAGCAATTTCATGCTAGAATCATCATCCGGATGCCAAAATAAACTAAATACAGCAAAAGATTTGAGTGCACAACGTTTGGTTTAGATTTGACAGCCATAATCAGCAATTGTGTACATTTGAGCTGAATGTGTCAAAATCTTAAAAATTAACAGGTGCCAAAGCAATTTCATGCTAGAATCATCATCCGGATGCCAAAATAAACTAAATACAGCAAAAGATTTGAGTGCACAACGTTTGGTTTAGGTTTGACAGCCATAATCACCTTTTTATTGCTTTAAATGCGTTTTTAGCGCATGATTGTACATTTGAGCTGAATGTGTCAAAATCTTAAAAATTAACAGGTGCCCAAGCAATTTCATGCTAGAATCATCATCCGGATGCCAAAATAAACTAAATACAGCAAAAGATTTGAGTGCACAACGTTTGGTTTAGATTTGACAGCCATAATCAGCAATTGTGTACATTTGAGGTGAATGTGTCAAAATCTTAAAAATTAACAGGTGCCCAAGCAATTTCATGCTAGAATCATCATCCGGATGCCAAAATAAACTAAATACAGCAAAAGATTTGAGTGCACAACGTTTGGTTTAGGTTTGACAGCCATAATCACCTTTTTATTGCTTTAAATGCGTTTTTAGCGCATGATTGTACATTTGAGCTGAATGTGTCAAAATCTTAAAAATTAACAGGTGCCCAAGCAATTTCATGCTAGAATCATCATCCGGATGCCAAAATAAACTAAATACAGCAAAAGATTTGAGTGCACAACGTTTGGTTTAGATTTGACAGCCATAATCAGCAATTGTGTACATTTGAGCTGAATGTGTCAAAATCTTAAAAATTAACAGGTGCCCAAGCAATTTCATGCTAGAATCATCATCCGGATGCCAAAATAAACTAAATACAGCAAAAGATTTGAGTGCACAACGTTTGGTTTAGATTTGACAGCCATAATCAGCAATTGTGTACATTTGAGCTGAATGTGTCAAAATCTTAAAAATTAACAGGTGCCCAAGCAATTTCATGCTAGAATCATCATCCGGATGCCAAAATAAACTAAATACAGCAAAAGATTTGAGTGCACAACGTTTGGTTTAGATTTGACAGCCATAATCAGCAATTGTGTACATTTGAGCTGAATGTGTCAAAATCTTAAAAATTAACAGGTGCCCAAGCAATTTCATGCTAGAATCATCATCCGGATGCCAAAATAAACTAAATACAGCAAAAGATTTGAGTGCACAACGTTTGGTTTAGATTTGACAGCCATAATCAGCAATTGTGTACATTTGAGCTGAATGTGTCAAAATCTTAAAAATTAACAGGTGCCCAAGCAATTTCATGCTAGAATCATCATCCGGATGCCAAAATAAACTAAATACAGCAAAAGATTTGAGTGCACAACGTTTGGTTTAGGTTTGACAGCCATAATCACCTTTTTATTGCTTTAAATGCGTTTTTAGCGCATGATTGTACATTTGAGCTGAATGTGTCAAAATCTTCAAAATTAACAGGTGCCCAAGCAATTTCATGCTAGAATCATCATCCGGATGCCAAAATAAACTAAATACAGCAAAAGATTTGAGTGCACAACGTTTGGTTTAGATTTGACAGCCATAATCAGCAATTGTGTACATTTGAGCTGAATGTGTCAAAATCTTAAAAATTAACAGGTGCCCAAGCAATTTCATGCTAGAATCATCATCCGGATGCCAAAATAAACTAAATACAGCAAAAGATTTGAGTGCACAACGTTTGGTTTAGATTTGACAGCCATAATCAGCAATTGTGTACATTTGAGCTGAATGTGTCAAAATCTTAAAAATTAACAGGTGCCCAAGCAATTTCATGCTAGAATCATCATCCGGATGCCAAAATAAACTAAATACAGCAAAAGATTTGAGTGCACAACGTTTGGTTTAGGTTTGACAGCCATAATCACCTTTTTATTGCTTTAAATGCGTTTTTAGCGCATGATTGTACATTTGAGCTGAATGTGTCAAAATCTTAAAAATTAACAGTTGCCCAAGCAATTTCATGCTAGAATCATCATCCGGATGCCAAAATAAAGTAAATACAGCAAAAGATTTGAGTGCACAACGTTTGGTTTAGATTTGACAGCCATAATCAGCAATTGTGTACATTTGAGCTGAATGTGTCAAAATCTTAAAAATTAACAGGTGCCCAAGCAATTTCATGCTAGAATCATCATCCGGATGCCAAAATAAACTAAATACAGCAAAAGATTTGAGTGCACAACGTTTGGTTTAGATTTGACAGCCATAATCAGCAATTGTGTACATTTGAGCTGAATGTGTCAAAATCTTAAAAATTAACAGGTGCCCAAGCAATTTCATGCTAGAATCATCATCCGGATGCCAAAATAAACTAAATACAGCAAAAGATTTGAGTGCACAACGTTTGGTTTAGATTTGACAGCCATAATCAGCAATTGTGTACATTTGAGCTGAATGTGTCAAAATCTTAAAAATTAACAGGTGCCAAAGCAATTTCATGCTAGAATCATCATCCGGATGCCAAAATAAACTAAATACAGCAAAAGATTTGAGTGCACAACGTTTGGTTTAGGTTTGACAGCCATAATCACCTTTTTATTGCTTTAAATGCGTTTTTAGCGCATGATTGTACATTTGAGCTGAATGTGTCAAAATCTTAAAAATTAACAGGTGCCCAAGCAATTTCATGCTAGAATCATCATCCGGATGCCAAAATAAACTAAATACAGCAAAAGATTTGAGTGCACAACGTTTGGTTTAGATTTGACAGCCATAATCAGCAATTGTGTACATTTGAGGTGAATGTGTCAAAATCTTAAAAATTAACAGGTGCCCAAGCAATTTCATGCTAGAATCATCATCCGGATGCCAAAATAAACTAAATACAGCAAAAGATTTGAGTGCACAACGTTTGGTTTAGATTTGACAGCCATAATCAGCAATTGTGTACATTTGAGCTGAATGTGTCAAAATCTTAAAAATTAACAGGTGCCCAAGCAATTTCATGCTAGAATCATCATCCGGATGCCAAAATAAACTAAATACAGCAAAAGATTTGAGTGCACAACGTTTGGTTTAGGTTTGACAGCCATAATCACCTTTTTATTGCTTTAAATGCGTTTTTAGCGCATGATTGTACATTTGAGCTGAATGTGTCAAAATCTTAAAAATTAACAGGTGCCCAAGCAATTTCATGCTAGAATCATCATCCGGATGCCAAAATAAACTAAATACAGCAAAAGATTTGAGTGCACAACGTTTGGTTTAGATTTGACAGCCATAATCAGCAATTGTGTACATTTGAGCTGAATGTGTCAAAATCTTAAAAATTAACAGGTGCCCAAGCAATTTCATGCTAGAATCATCATCCGGATGCCAAAATAAACTAAATACAGCAAAAGATTTGAGTGCACAACGTTTGGTTTAGGTTTGACAGCCATAATCACCTTTTTATTGCTTTAAATGCGTTTTTAGCGCATGATTGTACATTTGAGCTGAATGTGTCAAAATCTTAAAAATTAACAGTTGCCCAAGCAATTTCATGCTAGAATCATCATCCGGATGCCAAAATAAAGTAAATACAGCAAAAGATTTGAGTGCACAACGTTTGGTTTAGATTTGACAGCCATAATCAGCAATTGTGTACATTTGAGCTGAATGTGTCAAAATCTTAAAAATTAACAGGTGCCCAAGCAATTTCATGCTAGAATCATCATCCGGATGCCAAAATAAACTAAATACAGCAAAAGATTTGAGTGCACAACGTTTGGTTTAGATTTGACAGCCATAATCAGCAATTGTGTACATTTGAGCTGAATGTGTCAAAATCTTAAAAATTAACAGGTGCCCAAGCAATTTCATGCTAGAATCATCATCCGGATGCCAAAATAAACTAAATACAGCAAAAGATTTGAGTGCACAACGTTTGGTTTAGATTTGACAGCCATAATCAGCAATTGTGTACATTTGAGCTGAATGTGTCAAAATCTTAAAAATTAACAGGTGCCAAAGCAATTTCATGCTAGAATCATCATCCGGATGCCAAAATAAACTAAATACAGCAAAAGATTTGAGTGCACAACGTTTGGTTTAGGTTTGACAGCCATAATCACCTTTTTATTGCTTTAAATGCGTTTTTAGCGCATGATTGTACATTTGAGCTGAATGTGTCAAAATCTTAAAAATTAACAGGTGCCCAAGCAATTTCATGCTAGAATCATCATCCGGATGCCAAAATAAACTAAATACAGCAAAAGATTTGAGTGCACAACGTTTGGTTTAGATTTGACAGCCATAATCAGCAATTGTGTACATTTGAGGTGAATGTGTCAAAATCTTAAAAATTAACAGGTGCCCAAGCAATTTCATGCTAGAATCATCATCCGGATGCCAAAATAAACTAAATACAGCAAAAGATTTGAGTGCACAACGTTTGGTTTAGGTTTGACAGCCATAATCACCTTTTTATTGCTTTAAATGCGTTTTTAGCGCATGATTGTACATTTGAGCTGAATGTGTCAAAATCTTAAAAATTAACAGGTGCCCAAGCAATTTCATGCTAGAATCATCATCCGGATGCCAAAATAAACTAAATACAGCAAAAGATTTGAGTGCACAACGTTTGGTTTAGATTTGACAGCCATAATCAGCAATTGTGTACATTTGAGCTGAATGTGTCAAAATCTTAAAAATTAACAGGTGCCCAAGCAATTTCATGCTAGAATCATCATCCGGATGCCAAAATAAACTAAATACAGCAAAAGATTTGAGTGCACAACGTTTGGTTTAGGTTTGACAGCCATAATCACCTTTTTATTGCTTTAAATGCGTTTTTAGCGCATGATTGTACATTTGAGCTGAATGTGTCAAAATCTTAAAAATTAACAGGTGCCCAAGCAATTTCATGCTAGAATCATCATCCGGATGCCAAAATAAACTAAATACAGCAAAAGATTTGAGTGCACAACGTTTGGTTTAGATTTGACAGCCATAATCAGCAATTGTGTACATTTGAGCTGAATGTGTCAAAATCTTAAAAATTAACAGGTGCCCAAGCAATTTCATGCTAGAATCATCATCCGGATGCCAAAATAAACTAAATACTGCAAAAGATTTGAGTGCACAACGTTTGGTTTAGATTTGACAGCCATAATCAGCAATTGTGTACATTTGAGCTGAATGTGTCAAAATCTTAAAAATTAACAGGTGCCCAAGCAATTTCATGCTAGAATCATCATCCGGATGCCAAAATAAACTAAATACAGCAAAAGATTTGAGTGCACAACGTTTGGTTTAGATTTGACAGCCATAATCAGCAATTGTGTACATTTGAGCTGAATGTGTCAAAATCTTAAAAATTAACAGGTGCCCAAGCAATTTCATGCTAGAATCATCATCCGGATGCCAAAATAAACTAAATACAGCAAAAGATTTGAGTGCACAACGTTTGGTTTAGGTTTGACAGCCATAATCACCTTTTTATTGCTTTAAATGCGTTTTTAGCGCATGATTGTACATTTGAGCTGAATGTGTCAAAATCTTAAAAATTAACAGGTGCCCAAGCAATTTCATGCTAGAATCATCATCCGGATGCCAAAATAAACTAAATACAGCAAAAGATTTGAGTGCACAACGTTTGGTTTAGATTTGACAGCCATAATCAGCAATTGTGTACATTTGAGCTGAATGTGTCAAAATCTTAAAAATTAACAGGTGCCCAAGCAATTTCATGCTAGAATCATCATCCGGATGCCAAAATAAACTAAATACAGCAAAAGATTTGAGTGCACAACGTTTGGTTTAGGTTTGACAGCCATAATCACCTTTTTATTGCTTTAAATGCGTTTTTAGCGCATGATTGTACATTTGAGCTGAATGTGTCAAAATCTTAAAAATTAACAGGTGCCCAAGCAATTTCATGCTAGAATCATCATCCGGATGCCAAAATAAACTAAATACAGCAAAAGATTTGAGTGCACAACGTTTGGTTTAGATTTGACAGCCATAATCAGCAATTGTGTACATTTGAGCTGAATGTGTCAAAATCTTAAAAATTAACAGGTGCCCAAGCAATTTCATGCTAGAATCATCATCCGGATGCCAAAATAAACTAAATACAGCAAAAGATTTGAGTGCACAACGTTTGGTTTAGGTTTGACAGCCATAATCACCTTTTTATTGCTTTAAATGCGTTTTTAGCGCATGATTGTACATTTGAGCTGAATGTGTCAAAATCTTAAAAATTAACAGGTGCCCAAGCAATTTCATGCTAGAATCATCATCCGGATGCCAAAATAAACTAAATACAGCAAAAGATTTGAGTGCACAACGTTTGGTTTAGATTTGACAGCCATAATCAGCAATTGTGTACATTTGAGCTGAATGTGTCAAAATCTTAAAAATTAACAGGTGCCCAAGCAATTTCATGCTAGAATCATCATCCGGATGCCAAAATAAACTAAATACTGCAAAAGATTTGAGTGCACAACGTTTGGTTTAGATTTGACAGCCATAATCAGCAATTGTGTACATTTGAGCTGAATGTGTCAAAATCTTAAAAATTAACAGGTGCCCAAGCAATTTCATGCTAGAATCATCATCCGGATGCCAAAATAAACTAAATACAGCAAAAGATTTGAGTGCACAACGTTTGGTTTAGATTTGACAGCCATAATCAGCAATTGTGTACATTTGAGCTGAATGTGTCAAAATCTTAAAAATTAACAGGTGCCCAAGCAATTTCATGCTAGAATCATCATCCGGATGCCAAAATAAACTAAATACAGCAAAAGATTTGAGTGCACAACGTTTGGTTTAGGTTTGACAGCCATAATCACCTTTTTATTGCTTTAAATGCGTTTTTAGCGCATGATTGTACATTTGAGCTGAATGTGTCAAAATCTTAAAAATTAACAGGTGCCCAAGCAATTTCATGCTAGAATCATCATCCGGATGCCAAAATAAACTAAATACAGCAAAAGATTTGAGTGCACAACGTTTGGTTTAGATTTGACAGCCATAATCAGCAATTGTGTACATTTGAGCTGAATGTGTCAAAATCTTAAAAATTAACAGGTGCCCAAGCAATTTCATGCTAGAATCATCATCCGGATGCCAAAATAAACTAAATACAGCAAAAGATTTGAGTGCACAACGTTTGGTTTAGGTTTGACAGCCATAATCACCTTTTTATTGCTTTAAATGCGTTTTTAGCGCATGATTGTACATTTGAGCTGAATGTGTCAAAATCTTAAAAATTAACAGTTGCCCAAGCAATTTCATGCTAGAATCATCATCCGGATGCCAAAATAAAGTAAATACAGCAAAAGATTTGAGTGCACAACGTTTGGTTTAGATTTGACAGCCATAATCAGCAATTGTGTACATTTGAGCTGAATGTGTCAAAATCTTAAAAATTAACAGGTGCCCAAGCAATTTCATGCTAGAATCATCATCCGGATGCCAAAATAAACTAAATACAGCAAAAGATTTGAGTGCACAACGTTTGGTTTAGATTTGACAGCCATAATCAGCAATTGTGTACATTTGAGCTGAATGTGTCAAAATCTTAAAAATTAACAGGTGCCCAAGCAATTTCATGCTAGAATCATCATCCGGATGCCAAAATAAACTAAATACAGCAAAAGATTTGAGTGCACAACGTTTGGTTTAGATTTGACAGCCATAATCAGCAATTGTGTACATTTGAGCTGAATGTGTCAAAATCTTAAAAATTAACAGGTGCCCAAGCAATTTCATGCTAGAATCATCATCCGGATGCCAAAATAAACTAAATACAGCAAAAGATTTGAGTGCACAACGTTTGGTTTAGGTTTGACAGCCATAATCACCTTTTTATTGCTTTAAATGCGTTTTTAGCGCATGATTGTACATTTGAGCTGAATGTGTCAAAATCTTAAAAATTAACAGGTGCCCAAGCAATTTCATGCTAGAATCATCATCCGGATGCCAAAATAAACTAAATACAGCAAAAGATTTGAGTGCACAACGTTTGGTTTAGATTTGACAGCCATAATCAGCAATTGTGTACATTTGAGGTGAATGTGTCAAAATCTTAAAAATTAACAGGTGCCCAAGCAATTTCATGCTAGAATCATCATCCGGATGCCAAAATAAACTAAATACAGCAAAAGATTTGAGTGCACAACGTTTGGTTTAGGTTTGACAGCCATAATCACCTTTTTATTGCTTTAAATGCGTTTTTAGCGCATGATTGTACATTTGAGCTGAATGTGTCAAAATCTTAAAAATAAACAGGTGCCCAAGCAATTTCATGCTAGAATCATCATCCGGATGCCAAAATAAACTAAATACAGCAAAAGATTTGAGTGCACAACGTTTGGTTTAGATTTGACAGCCATAATCAGCAATTGTGTACATTTGAGCTGAATGTGTCAAAATCTTAAAAATTAACAGGTGCCCAAGCAATTTCATGCTAGAATCATCATCCGGATGCCAAAATAAACTAAATACAGCAAAAGATTTGAGTGCACAACGTTTGGTTTAGGTTTGACAGCCATAATCACCTTTTTATTGCTTTAAATGCGTTTTTAGCGCATGATTGTACATTTGAGCTGAATGTGTCAAAATCTTAAAAATTAACAGGTGCCCAAGCAATTTCATGCTAGAATCATCATCCGGATGCCAAAATAAACTAAATACAGCAAAAGATTTGAGTGCACAACGTTTGGTTTAGATTTGACAGCCATAATCAGCAATTGTGTACATTTGAGCTGAATGTGTCAAAATCTTAAAAATTAACAGGTGCCCAAGCAATTTCATGCTAGAATCATCATCCGGATGCCAAAATAAACTAAATACAGCAAAAGATTTGAGTGCACAACGTTTGGTTTAGGTTTGACAGCCATAATCACCTTTTTATTGCTTTAAATGCGTTTTTAGCGCATGATTGTACATTTGAGCTGAATGTGTCAAAATCTTAAAAATTAACAGGTGCCCAAGCAATTTCATGCTAGAATCATCATCCGGATGCCAAAATAAACTAAATACAGCAAAAGATTTGAGTGCACAACGTTTGGTTTAGATTTGACAGCCATAATCAGCAATTGTGTACATTTGAGCTGAATGTGTCAAAATCTTAAAAATTAACAGGTGCCCAAGCAATTTCATGCTAGAATCATCATCCGGATGCCAAAATAAACTAAATACAGCAAAAGATTTGAGTGCACAACGTTTGGTTTAGGTTTGACAGCCATAATCACCTTTTTATTGCTTTAAATGCGTTTTT
This sequence comes from Festucalex cinctus, assembly GCF_051991245.1. Classification (NCBI taxonomy): domain Eukaryota; kingdom Metazoa; phylum Chordata; class Actinopteri; order Syngnathiformes; family Syngnathidae; genus Festucalex; species Festucalex cinctus. The sequence continues at coordinate 60,110 of NW_027520390.1, forward strand.
AGCGCATGATTGTACATTTGAGCTGAATGTGTCAAAATCTTAAAAATTAACAGGTGCCCAAGCAATTTCATGCTAGAATCATCATCCGGATGCCAAAATAAACTAAATACAACAAAAGATTTGAGTGCACAACGTTTGGTTTAGATTTGACAGCCATAATCAGCAATTGTGTACATTTGAGGTGAATGTGTCAAAATCTTAAAAATTAACGGTGCCCAAGCAATTTCATGCTAGAATCATCATCCGGATGCCAAAATAAACTAAATACAGCAAAAGATTTGAGTGCACAACGTTTGGTTTAGGTTTGACAGCCATAATCACCTTTTTATTGCTTTAAATGCGTTTTTAGCGCATGATTGTACATTTGAGCTGAATGTGTCAAAATCTTAAAAATTAACAGGTGCCCAAGCAATTTCATGCTAGAATCATCATCCGGATGCCAAAATAAACTAAATACAGCAAAAGATTTGAGTGCACAACGTTTGGTTTAGATTTGACAGCCATAATCAGCAATTGTGTACATTTGAGCTGAATGTGTCAAAATCTTAAAAATTAACAGGTGCCCAAGCAATTTCATGCTAGAATCATCATCCGGATGCCAAAATAAACTAAATACAGCAAAAGATTTTGAGTGCACAACGTTTGGTTTAGGTTTGACAGCCATAATCACCTTTTTATTGCTTTAAATGCGTTTTTAGCGCATGATTGTACATTTGAGCTGAATGTGTCAAAATCTTAAAAATTAACAGGTGCCCAAGCAATTTCATGCTAGAATCATCATCCGGATGCCAAAATAAACTAAATACAGCAAAAGATTTGAGTGCACAACGTTTGGTTTAGATTTGACAGCCATAATCAGCAATTGTGTACATTTGAGCTGAATGTGTCAAAATCTTAAAAATTAACAGGTGCCCAAGCAATTTCATGCTAGAATCATCATCCGGATGCCAAAATAAACTAAATACAGCAAAAGATTTGAGTGCACAACGTTTGGTTTAGGTTTGACAGCCATAATCACCTTTTTATTGCTTTAAATGCGTTTTTAGCGCATGATTGTACATTTGAGCTGAATGTGTCAAAATCTTAAAAATTAACAGGTGCCCAAGCAATTTCATGCTAGAATCATCATCCGGATGCCAAAATAAAGTAAATACAGCAAAAGATTTGAGTGCACAACGTTTGGTTTAGATTTGACAGCCATAATCAGCAATTGTGTACATTTGAGCTGAATGTGTCAAAATCTTAAAAATTAACAGGTGCCCAAGCAATTTCATGCTAGAATCATCATCCGGATGCCAAAATAAACTAAATACAGCAAAAGATTTGAGTGCACAACGTTTGGTTTAGGTTTGACAGCCATAATCACCTTTTTATTGCTTTAAATGCGTTTTTAGCGCATGATTGTACATTTGAGCTGAATGTGTCAAAATCTTAAAAATTAACAGGTGCCCAAGCAATTTCATGCTAGAATCATCATCCGGATGCCAAAATAAACTAAATACAGCAAAAGATTTGAGTGCACAACGTTTGGTTTAGATTTGACAGCCATAATCAGCAATTGTGTACATTTGAGCTGAATGTGTCAAAATCTTAAAAATTAACAGGTGCCCAAGCAATTTCATGCTAGAATCATCATCCGGATGCCAAAATAAACTAAATACAGCAAAAGATTTGAGTGCACAACGTTTGGTTTAGGTTTGACAGCCATAATCACCTTTTTATTGCTTTAAATGCGTTTTTAGCGCATGATTGTACATTTGAGCTGAATGTGTCAAAATCTTAAAAATTAACAGGTGCCCAAGCAATTTCATGCTAGAATCATCATCCGGATGCCAAAATAAACTAAATACAGCAAAAGATTTGAGTGCACAACGTTTGGTTTAGATTTGACAGCCATAATCAGCAATTGTGTACATTTGAGCTGAATGTGTCAAAATCTTAAAAATTAACAGGTGCCCAAGCAATTTCATGCTAGAATCATCATCCGGATGCCAAAATAAACTAAATACAGCAAAAGATTTGAGTGCACAACGTTTGGTTTAGGTTTGACAGCCATAATCAGCAATTGTGTACATTTGAGCTGAATGTGTCAAAATCTTAAAAATTAACAGGTGCCCAAGCAATTTCATGCTAGAATCATCATCCGGATGCCAAAATAAACTAAATACAGCAAAAGATTTGAGTGCACAACGTTTGGTTTAGATTTGACAGCCATAATCAGCAATTGTGTACATTTGAGCTGAATGTGTCAAAATCTTAAAAATTAACAGGTGCCCAAGCAATTTCATGCTAGAATCATCATCCGGATGCCAAAATAAACTAAATACAGCAAAAGATTTGAGTGCACAACGTTTGGTTTAGGTTTGACAGCCATAATCACCTTTTTATTGCTTTAAATGCGTTTTTAGCGCATGATTGTACATTTGAGCTGAATGTGTCAAAATCTTAAAAATTAACAGGTGCCCAGGCAATTTCATGCTAGAATCATCATCCGGATGCCAAAATAAACTAAATACAGCAAAAGATTTGAGTGCACAACGTTTGGTTTAGATTTGACAGCCATAATCAGCAATTGTGTACATTTGAGCTGAATGTGTCAAAATCTTAAAAATTAACAGGTGCCCAAGCAATTTCATGCTAGAATCATCATCCGGATGCCAAAATAAACTAAATACAGCAAAAGATTTGAGTGCACAACGTTTGGTTTAGGTTTGACAGCCATAATCACCTTTTTATTGCTTTAAATGCGTTTTTAGCGCATGATTGTACATTTGAGCTGAATGTGTCAAAATCTTAAAAATTAACAGGTGCCCAAGCAATTTCATGCTAGAATCATCATCCGGATGCCAAAATAAACTAAATACAGCAAAAGATTTGAGTGCACAACGTTTGGTTTAGATTTGACAGCCATAATCAGCAATTGTGTACATTTGAGCTGAATGTGTCAAAATCTTAAAAATTAACAGGTGCCCAAGCAATTTCATGCTAGAATCATCATCCGGATGCCAAAATAAACTAAATACAGCAAAAGATTTGAGTGCACAACGTTTGGTTTAGGTTTGACAGCCATAATCACCTTTTTATTGCTTTAAATGCGTTTTTAGCGCATGATTGTACATTTGAGCTGAATGTGTCAAAATCTTAAAAATTAACAGGTGCCCAAGCAATTTCATGCTAGAATCATCATCCGGATGCCAAAATAAACTAAATACAGCAAAAGATTTGAGTGCACAACGTTTGGTTTAGATTTGACAGCCATAATCAGCAATTGTGTACATTTGAGCTGAATGTGTCAAAATCTTAAAAATTAACAGGTGCCCAAGCAATTTCATGCTAGAATCATCATCCGGATGCCAAAATAAACTAAATACAGCAAAAGATTTGAGTGCACAACGTTTGGTTTAGGTTTGACAGCCATAATCACCTTTTTATTGCTTTAAATGCGTTTTTAGCGCATGATTGTACATTTGAGCTGAATGTGTCAAAATCTTAAAAATTAACAGGTGCCCAAGCAATTTCATGCTAGAATCATCATCCGGATGCCAAAATAAACTAAATACAGCAAAAGATTTGAGTGCACAACGTTTGGTTTAGATTTGACAGCCATAATCAGCAATTGTGTACATTTGAGCTGAATGTGTCAAAATCTTAAAAATTAACAGGTGCCCAAGCAATTTCATGCTAGAATCATCATCCGGATGCCAAAATAAACTAAATACAGCAAAAGATTTGAGTGCACAACGTTTGGTTTAGGTTTGACAGCCATAATCACCTTTTTATTGCTTTAAATGCGTTTTTAGCGCATGATTGTACATTTGAGCTGAATGTGTCAAAATCTTAAAAATTAACAGGTGCCCAAGCAATTTCATGCTAGAATCATCATCCGGATGCCAAAATAAACTAAATACAGCAAAAGATTTGAGTGCACAACGTTTGGTTTAGATTTGACAGCCATAATCAGCAATTGTGTACATTTGAGCTGAATGTGTCAAAATCTTAAAAATTAACAGGTGCCCAAGCAATTTCATGCTAGAATCATCATCCGGATGCCAAAATAAACTAAATACAGCAAAAGATTTGAGTGCACAACGTTTGGTTTAGGTTTGACAGCCATAATCACCTTTTTATTGCTTTAAATGCGTTTTTAGCGCATGATTGTACATTTGAGCTGAATGTGTCAAAATCTTAAAAATTAACAGGTGCCCAAGCAATTTCATGCTAGAATCATCATCCGGATGCCAAAATAAACTAAATACAGCAAAAGATTTGAGTGCACAACGTTTGGTTTAGGTTTGACAGCCATAATCACCTTTTTATTGCTTTAAATGCGTTTTTAGCGCATGATTGTACATTTGAGCTGAATGTGTCAAAATCTTAAAAATTAACAGGTGCCCAAGCAATTTCATGCTAGAATCATCATCCGGATGCCAAAATAAACTAAATACAGCAAAAGATTTGAGTGCACAACGTTTGGTTTAGGTTTGACAGCCATAATCACCTTTTTATTGCTTTAAATGCGTTTTTAGCGCATGATTGTACATTTGAGCTGAATGTGTCAAAATCTTAAAAATTAACAGGTGCCCAAGCAATTTCATGCTAGAATCATCATCCGGATGCCAAAATAAAGTAAATACAGCAAAAGATTTGAGTGCACAACGTTTGGTTTAGATTTGACAGCCATAATCAGCAATTGTGTACATTTGAGCTGAATGTGTCAAAATCTTAAAAATTAACAGGTGCCCAAGCAATTTCATGCTAGAATCATCATCCGGATGCCAAAATAAACTAAATACAGCAAAAGATTTGAGTGCACAACGTTTGGTTTAGGTTTGACAGCCATAATCACCTTTTTATTGCTTTAAATGCGTTTTTAGCGCATGATTGTACATTTGAGCTGAATGTGTCAAAATCTTAAAAATTAACAGGTGCCCAAGCAATTTCATGCTAGAATCATCATCCGGATGCCAAAATAAACTAAATACAGCAAAAGATTTGAGTGCACAACGTTTGGTTTAGGTTTGACAGCCATAATCACCTTTTTATTGCTTTAAATGCGTTTTTAGCGCATGATTGTACATTTGAGCTGAATGTGTCAAAATCTTAAAAATTAACAGGTGCCCAAGCAATTTCATGCTAGAATCATCATCCGGATGCCAAAATAAACTAAATACAGCAAAAGATTTGAGTGCACAACGTTTGGTTTAGGTTTGACAGCCATAATCACCTTTTTATTGCTTTAAATGCGTTTTTAGCGCATGATTGTACATTTGAGCTGAATGTGTCAAAATCTTAAAAATTAACAGGTGCCCAAGCAATTTCATGCTAGAATCATCATCCGGATGCCAAAATAAAGTAAATACAGCAAAAGATTTGAGTGCACAACGTTTGGTTTAGATTTGACAGCCATAATCAGCAATTGTGTACATTTGAGCTGAATGTGTCAAAATCTTAAAAATTAACAGGTGCCCAAGCAATTTCATGCTAGAATCATCATCCGGATGCCAAAATAAACTAAATACAGCAAAAGATTTGAGTGCACAACGTTTGGTTTAGGTTTGACAGCCATAATCACCTTTTTATTGCTTTAAATGCGTTTTTAGCGCATGATTGTACATTTGAGCTGAATGTGTCAAAATCTTAAAAATTAACAGGTGCCCAAGCAATTTCATGCTAGAATCATCATCCGGATGCCAAAATAAACTAAATACAGCAAAAGATTTGAGTGCACAACGTTTGGTTTAGATTTGACAGCCATAATCAGCAATTGTGTACATTTGAGCTGAATGTGTCAAAATCTTAAAAATTAACAGGTGCCCAAGCAATTTCATGCTAGAATCATCATCCGGATGCCAAACTAAACTAAATACAGCAAAAGATTTGAGTGCACAACGTTTGGTTTAGGTTTGACAGCCATAATCACCTTTTTATTGCTTTAAATGCGTTTTTAGCGCATGATTGTACATTTGAGCTGAATGTGTCAAAATCTTAAAAATTAACAGGTGCCCAAGCAATTTCATGCTAGAATCATCATCCGGATGCCAAAATAAAGTAAATACAGCAAAAGATTTGAGTGCACAACGTTTGGTTTAGATTTGACAGCCATAATCAGCAATTGTGTACATTTGAGCTGAATGTGTCAAAATCTTAAAAATTAACAGGTGCCCAAGCAATTTCATGCTAGAATCATCATCCGGATGCCAAAATAAACTAAATACAGCAAAAGATTTGAGTGCACAACGTTTGGTTTAGGTTTGACAGCCATAATCACCTTTTTATTGCTTTAAATGCGTTTTTAGCGCATGATTGTACATTTGAGCTGAATGTGTCAAAATCTTAAAAATTAACAGGTGCCCAAGCAATTTCATGCTAGAATCATCATCCGGATGCCAAAATAAACTAAATACAGCAAAAGATTTGAGTGCACAACGTTTGGTTTAGATTTGACAGCCATAATCAGCAATTGTGTACATTTGAGCTGAATGTGTCAAAATCTTAAAAATTAACAGGTGCCCAAGCAATTTCATGCTAGAATCATCATCCGGATGCCAAAATAAACTAAATACAGCAAAAGATTTGAGTGCACAACGTTTGGTTTAGGTTTGACAGCCATAATCACCTTTTTATTGCTTTAAATGCGTTTTTAGCGCATGATTGTACATTTGAGCTGAATGTGTCAAAATCTTAAAAATTAACAGGTGCCCAAGCAATTTCATGCTAGAATCATCATCCGGATGCCAAAATAAACTAAATACAGCAAAAGATTTGAGTGCACAACGTTTGGTTTAGATTTGACAGCCATAATCAGCAATTGTGTACATTTGAGCTGAATGTGTCAAAATCTTAAAAATTAACAGGTGCCCAAGCAATTTCATGCTAGAATCATCATCCGGATGCCAAAATAAACTAAATACAGCAAAAGATTTGAGTGCACAACGTTTGGTTTAGGTTTGACAGCCATAATCACCTTTTTATTGCTTTAAATGCGTTTTTAGCGCATGATTGTACATTTGAGCTGAATGTGTCAAAATCTTAAAAATTAACAGGTGCCCAAGCAATTTCATGCTAGAATCATCATCCGGATGCCAAAATAAACTAAATACAGCAAAAGATTTGAGTGCACAACGTTTGGTTTAGATTTGACAGCCATAATCAGCAATTGTGTACATTTGAGCTGAATGTGTCAAAATCTTAAAAATTAACAGGTGCCCAAGCAATTTCATGCTAGAATCATCATCCGGATGCCAAAATAAACTAAATACAGCAAAAGATTTGAGTGCACAACGTTTGGTTTAGGTTTGACAGCCATAATCACCTTTTTATTGCTTTAAATGCGTTTTTAGCGCATGATTGTACATTTGAGCTGAATGTGTCAAAATCTTAAAAATTAACAGGTGCCCAAGCAATTTCATGCTAGAATCATCATCCGGATGCCAAAATAAAGTAAATACAGCAAAAGATTTGAGTGCACAACGTTTGGTTTAGATTTGACAGCCATAATCAGCAATTGTGTACATTTGAGCTGAATGTGTCAAAATCTTAAAAATTAACAGGTGCCCAAGCAATTTCATGCTAGAATCATCATCCGGATGCCAAAATAAACTAAATACAGCAAAAGATTTGAGTGCACAACGTTTGGTTTAGGTTTGACAGCCATAATCACCTTTTTATTGCTTTAAATGCGTTTTTAGCGCATGATTGTACATTTGAGCTGAATGTGTCAAAATCTTAAAAATTAACAGGTGCCCAAGCAATTTCATGCTAGAATCATCATCCGGATGCCAAAATAAACTAAATACAGCAAAAGATTTGAGTGCACAACGTTTGGTTTAGATTTGACAGCCATAATCAGCAATTGTGTACATTTGAGCTGAATGTGTCAAAATCTTAAAAATTAACAGGTGCCCAAGCAATTTCATGCTAGAATCATCATCCGGATGCCAAAATAAACTAAATACAGCAAAAGATTTGAGTGCACAACGTTTGGTTTAGGTTTGACAGCCATAATCACCTTTTTATTGCTTTAAATGCGTTTTTAGCGCATGATTGTACATTTGAGCTGAATGTGTCAAAATCTTAAAAATTAACAGGTGCCCAAGCAATTTCATGCTAGAATCATCATCCGGATGCCAAAATAAACTAAATACAGCAAAAGATTTGAGTGCACAACGTTTGGTTTAGATTTGACAGCCATAATCAGCAATTGTGTACATTTGAGCTGAATGTGTCAAAATCTTAAAAATTAACAGGTGCCCAAGCAATTTCATGCTAGAATCATCATCCGGATGCCAAAATAAACTAAATACAGCAAAAGATTTTGAGTGCACAACGTTTGGTTTAGGTTTGACAGCCATAATCACCTTTTTATTGCTTTAAATGCGTTTTTAGCGCATGATTGTACATTTGAGCTGAATGTGTCAAAATCTTAAAAATTAACAGGTGCCCAAGCAATTTCATGCTAGAATCATCATCCGGATGCCAAAATAAACTAAATACAGCAAAAGATTTGAGTGCACAACGTTTGGTTTAGATTTGACAGCCATAATCAGCAATTGTGTACATTTGAGCTGAATGTGTCAAAATCTTAAAAATTAACAGGTGCCCAAGCAATTTCATGCTAGAATCATCATCCGGATGCCAAAATAAACTAAATACAGCAAAAGATTTGAGTGCACAACGTTTGGTTTAGGTTTGACAGCCATAATCACCTTTTTATTGCTTTAAATGCGTTTTTAGCGCATGATTGTACATTTGAGCTGAATGTGTCAAAATCTTAAAAATTAACAGGTGCCCAAGCAATTTCATGCTAGAATCATCATCCGGATGCCAAAATAAAGTAAATACAGCAAAAGATTTGAGTGCACAACGTTTGGTTTAGATTTGACAGCCATAATCAGCAATTGTGTACATTTGAGCTGAATGTGTCAAAATCTTAAAAATTAACAGGTGCCCAAGCAATTTCATGCTAGAATCATCATCCGGATGCCAAAATAAACTAAATACAGCAAAAGATTTGAGTGCACAACGTTTGGTTTAGGTTTGACAGCCATAATCACCTTTTTATTGCTTTAAATGCGTTTTTAGCGCATGATTGTACATTTGAGCTGAATGTGTCAAAATCTTAAAAATTAACAGGTGCCCAAGCAATTTCATGCTAGAATCATCATCCGGATGCCAAAATAAACTAAATGCAGCAAAAGATTTGAGTGCACAACGTTTGGTTTAGATTTGACAGCCATAATCAGCAATTGTGTACATTTGAGCTGAATGTGTCAAAATCTTAAAAATTAACAGGTGCCCAAGCAATTTCATGCTAGAATCATCATCCGGATGCCAAAATAAACTAAATACAGCAAAAGATTTGAGTGCACAACGTTTGGTTTAGGTTTGACAGCCATAATCACCTTTTTATTGCTTTAAATGCGTTTTTAGCGCATGATTGTACATTTGAGCTGAATGTGTCAAAATCTTAAAAATTAACAGGTGCCCAAGCAATTTCATGCTAGAATCATCATCCGGATGCCAAAATAAACTAAATACAGCAAAAGATTTGAGTGCACAACGTTTGGTTTAGATTTGACAGCCATAATCAGCAATTGTGTACATTTGAGCTGAATGTGTCAAAATCTTAAAAATTAACAGGTGCCCAAGCAATTTCATGCTAGAATCATCATCCGGATGCCAAAATAAACTAAATACAGCAAAAGATTTGAGTGCACAACGTTTGGTTTAGGTTTGACAGCCATAATCACCTTTTTATTGCTTTAAATGCGTTTTTAGCGCATGATTGTACATTTGAGCTGAATGTGTCAAAATCTTAAAAATTAACAGGTGCCCAAGCAATTTCATGCTAGAATCATCATCCGGATGCCAAAATAAACTAAATACAGCAAAAGATTTGAGTGCACAACGTTTGGTTTAGATTTGACAGCCATAATCAGCAATTGTGTACATTTGAGCTGAATGTGTCAAAATCTTAAAAATTAACAGGTGCCCAAGCAATTTCATGCTAGAATCATCATCCGGATGCCAAAATAAACTAAATACAGCAAAAGATTTGAGTGCACAACGTTTGGTTTAGGTTTGACAGCCATAATCACCTTTTTATTGCTTTAAATGCGTTTTTAGCGCATGATTGTACATTTGAGCTGAATGTGTCAAAATCTTAAAAATTAACAGGTGCCCAAGCAATTTCATGCTAGAATCATCATCCGGATGCCAAAATAAACTAAATACAGCAAAAGATTTGAGTGCACAACGTTTGGTTTAGATTTGACAGCCATAATCAGCAATTGTGTACATTTGAGCTGAATGTGTCAAAATCTTAAAAATTAACAGGTGCCCAAGCAATTTCATGCTAGAATCATCATCCGGATGCCAAAATAAACTAAATACAGCAAAAGATTTGAGTGCACAACGTTTGGTTTAGGTTTGACAGCCATAATCACCTTTTTATTGCTTTAAATGCGTTTTTAGCGCATGATTGTACATTTGAGCTGAATGTGTCAAAATCTTAAAAATTAACAGGTGCCCAAGCAATTTCATGCTAGAATCATCATCCGGATGCCAAAATAAACTAAATACAGCAAAAGATTTGAGTGCACAACGTTTGGTTTAGATTTGACAGCCATAATCAGCAATTGTGTACATTTGAGCTGAATGTGTCAAAATCTTAAAAATTAACAGGTGCCCAAGCAATTTCATGCTAGAATCATCATCCGGATGCCAAAATAAACTAAATACAGCAAAAGATTTGAGTGCACAACGTTTGGTTTAGGTTTGACAGCCATAATCACCTTTTTATTGCTTTAAATGCGTTTTTAGCGCATGATTGTACATTTGAGCTGAATGTGTCAAAATCTTAAAAATTAACAGGTGCCCAAGCAATTTCATGCTAGAATCATCATCCGGATGCCAAAATAAACTAAATACAGCAAAAGATTTGAGTGCACAACGTTTGGTTTAGATTTGACAGCCATAATCAGCAATTGTGTACATTTGAGCTGAATGTGTCAAAATCTTAAAAATTAACAGGTGCCCAAGCAATTTCATGCTAGAATCATCATCCGGATGCCAAAATAAACTAAATACAGCAAAAGATTTGAGTGCACAACGTTTGGTTTAGGTTTGACAGCCATAATCACCTTTTTATTGCTTTAAATGCGTTTTTAGCGCATGATTGTACATTTGAGCTGAATGTGTCAAAATCTTAAAAATTAACAGGTGCCCAAGCAATTTCATGCTAGAATCATCATCCGGATGCCAAAATAAACTAAATACAGCAAAAGATTTGAGTGCACAACGTTTGGTTTAGATTTGACAGCCATAATCAGCAATTGTGTACATTTGAGCTGAATGTGTCAAAATCTTAAAAATTAACAGGTGCCCAAGCAATTTCATGCTAGAATCATCATCCGGATGCCAAAATAAACTAAATACAGCAAAAGATTTGAGTGCACAACGTTTGGTTTAGGTTTGACAGCCATAATCACCTTTTTATTGCTTTAAATGCGTTTTTAGCGCATGATTGTACATTTGAGCTGAATGTGTCAAAATCTTAAAAATTAACAGGTGCCCAAGCAATTTCATGCTAGAATCATCATCCGGATGCCAAAATAAACTAAATACAGCAAAAGATTTGAGTGCACAACGTTTGGTTTAGGTTTGACAGCCATAATCACCTTTTTATTGCTTTAAATGCGTTTTTAGCGCATGATTGTACATTTGAGCTGAATGTGTCAAAATCTTAAAAATTAACAGGTGCCCAAGCAATTTCATGCTAGAATCATCATCCGGATGCCAAAATAAACTAAATACAGCAAAAGATTTGAGTGCACAACGTTTGGTTTAGGTTTGACAGCCATAATCACCTTTTTATTGCTTTAAATGCGTTTTTAGCGCATGATTGTACATTTGAGCTGAATGTGTCAAAATCTTAAAAATTAACAGGTGCCCAAGCAATTTCATGCTAGAATCATCATCCGGATGCCAAAATAAAGTAAATACAGCAAAAGATTTGAGTGCACAACGTTTGGTTTAGATTTGACAGCCATAATCAGCAATTGTGTACATTTGAGCTGAATGTGTCAAAATCTTAAAAATTAACAGGTGCCCAAGCAATTTCATGCTAGAATCATCATCCGGATGCCAAAATAAACTAAATACAGCAAAAGATTTGAGTGCACAACGTTTGGTTTAGGTTTGACAGCCATAATCACCTTTTTATTGCTTTAAATGCGTTTTTAGCGCATGATTGTACATTTGAGCTGAATGTGTCAAAATCTTAAAAATTAACAGGTGCCCAAGCAATTTCATGCTAGAATCATCATCCGGATGCCAAAATAAACTAAATACAGCAAAAGATTTGAGTGCACAACGTTTGGTTTAGGTTTGACAGCCATAATCACCTTTTTATTGCTTTAAATGCGTTTTTAGCGCATGATTGTACATTTGAGCTGAATGTGTCAAAATCTTAAAAATTAACAGGTGCCCAAGCAATTTCATGCTAGAATCATCATCCGGATGCCAAAATAAACTAAATACAGCAAAAGATTTGAGTGCACAACGTTTGGTTTAGGTTTGACAGCCATAATCACCTTTTTATTGCTTTAAATGCGTTTTTAGCGCATGATTGTACATTTGAGCTGAATGTGTCAAAATCTTAAAAATTAACAGGTGCCCAAGCAATTTCATGCTAGAATCATCATCCGGATGCCAAAATAAAGTAAATACAGCAAAAGATTTGAGTGCACAACGTTTGGTTTAGATTTGACAGCCATAATCAGCAATTGTGTACATTTGAGCTGAATGTGTCAAAATCTTAAAAATTAACAGGTGCCCAAGCAATTTCATGCTAGAATCATCATCCGGATGCCAAAATAAACTAAATACAGCAAAAGATTTGAGTGCACAACGTTTGGTTTAGGTTTGACAGCCATAATCACCTTTTTATTGCTTTAAATGCGTTTTTAGCGCATGATTGTACATTTGAGCTGAATGTGTCAAAATCTTAAAAATTAACAGGTGCCCAAGCAATTTCATGCTAGAATCATCATCCGGATGCCAAAATAAACTAAATACAGCAAAAGATTTGAGTGCACAACGTTTGGTTTAGATTTGACAGCCATAATCAGCAATTGTGTACATTTGAGCTGAATGTGTCAAAATCTTAAAAATTAACAGGTGCCCAAGCAATTTCATGCTAGAATCATCATCCGGATGCCAAAATAAACTAAATACAGCAAAAGATTTGAGTGCACAACGTTTGGTTTAGGTTTGACAGCCATAATCACCTTTTTATTGCTTTAAATGCGTTTTTAGCGCATGATTGTACATTTGAGCTGAATGTGTCAAAATCTTAAAAATTAACAGGTGCCCAAGCAATTTCATGCTAGAATCATCATCCGGATGCCAAAATAAACTAAATACAGCAAAAGATTTGAGTGCACAACGTTTGGTTTAGATTTGACAGCCATAATCAGCAATTGTGTACATTTGAGCTGAATGTGTCAAAATCTTAAAAATTAACAGGTGCCCAAGCAATTTCATGCTAGAATCATCATCCGGATGCCAAAATAAACTAAATACAGCAAAAGATTTGAGTGCACAACGTTTGGTTTAGGTTTGACAGCCATAATCACCTTTTTATTGCTTTAAATGCGTTTTTAGCGCATGATTGTACATTTGAGCTGAATGTGTCAAAATCTTAAAAATTAACAGGTGCCCAAGCAATTTCATGCTAGAATCATCATCCGGATGCCAAAATAAACTAAATACAGCAAAAGATTTGAGTGCCCAACGTTTGGTTTAGATTTGACAGCCATAATCAGCAATTGTGTACATTTGAGCTGAATGTGTCAAAATCGTAAAAATTAACAGGTGCCCAAGCAATTTCATGCTAGAATCATCATCCGGATGCCAAAATAAACTAAATACAGCAAAAGATTTGAGTGCACAACGTTTGCTTTAGGTTTGACAGCCATAATCACCTTTTTATTGCTTTAAATGCGTTTTTAGCGCATGATTGTACATTTGAGCTGAATGTGTCAAAATCTTAAAAATTAACAGGTGCCCAAGCAATTTCATGCTAGAATCATCATCCGGATGCCAAAATAAACTAAATACAGCAAAAGATTTGAGTGCACAACGTTTGGTTTAGATTTGACAGCCATAATCAGCAATTGTGTACATTTGAGCTGAATGTGTCAAAATCTTAAAAATTAACAGGTGCCCAAGCAATTTCATGCTAGAATCATCATCCGGATGCCAAAATAAACTAAATACAGCAAAAGATTTGAGTGCACAACGTTTGGTTTAGGTTTGACAGCCATAATCACCTTTTTATTGCTTTAAATGCGTTTTTAGCGCATGATTGTACATTTGAGCTGAATGTGTCAAAATCTTAAAAATTAACAGGTGCCCAAGCAATTTCATGCTAGAATCATCATCCGGATGCCAAAATAAACTAAATACAGCAAAAGATTTGAGTGCACAACGTTTGGTTTAGATTTGACAGCCATAATCAGCAATTGTGTACATTTGAGCTGAATGTGTCAAAATCTTAAAAATTAACAGGTGCCCAAGCAATTTCATGCTAGAATCATCATCCGGATGCCAAAATAAACTAAATACAGCAAAAGATTTGAGTGCACAACGTTTGGTTTAGGTTTGACAGCCATAATCACCTTTTTATTGCTTTAAATGCGTTTTTAGCGCATGATTGTACATTTGAGCTGAATGTGTCAAAATCTTAAAAATTAACAGGTGCCCAAGCAATTTCATGCTAGAATCATCATCCGGATGCCAAAATAAACTAAATACAGCAAAAGATTTGAGTGCACAACGTTTGGTTTAGATTTGACAGCCATAATCAGCAATTGTGTACATTTGAGCTGAATGTGTCAAAATCTTAAAAATTAACAGGTGCCCAAGCAATTTCATGCTAGAATCATCATCCGGATGCCAAAATAAACTAAATACAGCAAAAGATTTGAGTGCACAACGTTTGGTTTAGGTTTGACAGCCATAATCACCTTTTTATTGCTTTAAATGCGTTTTTAGCGCATGATTGTACATTTGAGCTGAATGTGTCAAAATCTTAAAAATTAACAGGTGCCCAAGCAATTTCATGCTAGAATCATCATCCGGATGCCAAAATAAACTAAATACAGCAAAAGATTTGAGTGCACAACGTTTGGTTTAGATTTGACAGCCATAATCAGCAATTGTGTACATTTGAGCTGAATGTGTCAAAATCTTAAAAATTAACAGGTGCCCAAGCAATTTCATGCTAGAATCATCATCCGGATGCCAAAATAAACTAAATACAGCAAAAGATTTGAGTGCACAACGTTTGGTTTAGGTTTGACAGCCATAATCACCTTTTTATTGCTTTAAATGCGTTTTTAGCGCATGATTGTACATTTGAGCTGAATGTGTCAAAATCTTAAAAATTAACAGGTGCCCAAGCAATTTCATGCTAGAATCATCATCCGGATGCCAAAATAAACTAAATACAGCAAAAGATTTGAGTGCACAACGTTTGGTTTAGGTTTGACAGCCATAATCACCTTTTTATTGCTTTAAATGCGTTTTTAGCGCGTGATTGTACATTTGAGCTGAATGTGTCAAAATCTTAAAAATTAACAGGTGCCCAAGCAATTTCATGCTAGAATCATCATCCGGATGCCAAAATAAACTAAATACAGCAAAAGATTTGAGTGCACAACGTTTGGTTTAGGTTTGACAGCCATAATCACCTTTTTATTGCTTTAAATGCGTTTTTAGCGCATGATTGTACATTTGAGCTGAATGTGTCAAAATCTTAAAAATTAACAGGTGCCCAAGCAATTTCATGCTAGAATCATCATCCGGATGCCAAAATAAAGTAAATACAGCAAAAGATTTGAGTGCACAACGTTTGGTTTAGATTTGACAGCCATAATCAGCAATTGTGTACATTTGAGCTGAATGTGTCAAAATCTTAAAAATTAACAGGTGCCCAAGCAATTTCATGCTAGAATCATCATCCGGATGCCAAAATAAACTAAATACAGCAAAAGATTTGAGTGCACAACGTTTGGTTTAGGTTTGACAGCCATAATCACCTTTTTATTGCTTTAAATGCGTTTTTAGCGCATGATTGTACATTTGAGCTGAATGTGTCAAAATCTTAAAAATTAACAGGTGCCCAAGCAATTTCATGCTAGAATCATCATCCGGATGCCAAAATAAACTAAATACAGCAAAAGATTTGAGTGCACAACGTTTGGTTTAGATTTGACAGCCATAATCAGCAATTGTGTACATTTGAGCTGAATGTGTCAAAATCTTAAAAATTAACAGGTGCCCAAGCAATTTCATGCTAGAATCATCATCCGGATGCCAAAATAAACTAAATACAGCAAAAGATTTGAGTGCACAACGTTTGGTTTAGGTTTGACAGCCATAATCACCTTTTTATTGCTTTAAATGCGTTTTTAGCGCATGATTGTACATTTGAGCTGAATGTGTCAAAATCTTAAAAATTAACAGGTGCCCAAGCAATTTCATGCTAGAATCATCATCCGGATGCCAAAATAAACTAAATACAGCAAAAGATTTGAGTGCACAACGTTTGGTTTAGATTTGACAGCCATAATCAGCAATTGTGTACATTTGAGCTGAATGTGTCAAAATCTTAAAAATTAACAGGTGCCCAAGCAATTTCATGCTAGAATCATCATCCGGATGCCAAAATAAACTAAATACAGCAAAAGATTTGAGTGCACAACGTTTGGTTTAGGTTTGACAGCCATAATCACCTTTTTATTGCTTTAAATGCGTTTTTAGCGCATGATTGTACATTTGAGCTGAATGTGTCAAAATCTTAAAAATTAACAGGTGCCCAAGCAATTTCATGCTAGAATCATCATCCGGATGCCAAAATAAACTAAATACAGCAAAAGATTTGAGTGCACAACGTTTGGTTTAGATTTGACAGCCATAATCAGCAATTGTGTACATTTGAGCTGAATGTGTCAAAATCTTAAAAATTAACAGGTGCCCAAGCAATTTCATGCTAGAATCATCATCCGGATGCCAAAATAAACTAAATACAGCAAAAGATTTGAGTGCACAACGTTTGCTTTAGGTTTGACAGCCATAATCACCTTTTTATTGCTTTAAATGCGTTTTTAGCGCATGATTGTACATTTGAGCTGAATGTGTCAAAATCTTAAAAATTAACAGGTGCCCAAGCAATTTCATGCTAGAATCATCATCCGGATGCCAAAATAAACTAAATACAGCAAAAGATTTGAGTGCACAACGTTTGGTTTAGGTTTGACAGCCATAATCACCTTTTTATTGCTTTAAATGCGTTTTTAGCGCGTGATTGTACATTTGAGCTGAATGTGTCAAAATCTTAAAAATTAACAGGTGCCCAAGCAATTTCATGCTAGAATCATCATCCGGATGCCAAAATAAACTAAATACAGCAAAAGATTTGAGTGCACAACGTTTGGTTTAGGTTTGACAGCCATAATCACCTTTTTATTGCTTTAAATGCGTTTTTAGCGCATGATTGTACATTTGAGCTGAATGTGTCAAAATCTTAAAAATTAACAGGTGCCCAAGCAATTTCATGCTAGAATCATCATCCGGATGCCAAAATAAAGTAAATACAGCAAAAGATTTGAGTGCACAACGTTTGGTTTAGATTTGACAGCCATAATCAGCAATTGTGTACATTTGAGCTGAATGTGTCAAAATCTTAAAAATTAACAGGTGCCCAAGCAATTTCATGCTAGAATCATCATCCGGATGCCAAAATAAACTAAATACAGCAAAAGATTTGAGTGCACAACGTTTGGTTTAGGTTTGACAGCCATAATCACCTTTTTATTGCTTTAAATGCGTTTTTAGCGCATGATTGTACATTTGAGCTGAATGTGTCAAAATCTTAAAAATTAACAGGTGCCCAAGCAATTTCATGCTAGAATCATCATCCGGATGCCAAAATAAACTAAATACAGCAAAAGATTTGAGTGCACAACGTTTGGTTTAGATTTGACAGCCATAATCAGCAATTGTGTACATTTGAGCTGAATGTGTCAAAATCTTAAAAATTAACAGGTGCCCAAGCAATTTCATGCTAGAATCATCATCCGGATGCCAAAATAAACTAAATACAGCAAAAGATTTGAGTGCACAACGTTTGGTTTAGGTTTGACAGCCATAATCACCTTTTTATTGCTTTAAATGCGTTTTTAGCGCATGATTGTACATTTGAGCTGAATGTGTCAAAATCTTAAAAATTAACAGGTGCCCAAGCAATTTCATGCTAGAATCATCATCCGGATGCCAAAATAAACTAAATACAGCAAAAGATTTGAGTGCACAACGTTTGGTTTAGATTTGACAGCCATAATCAGCAATTGTGTACATTTGAGCTGAATGTGTCAAAATCTTAAAAATTAACAGGTGCCCAAGCAATTTCATGCTAGAATCATCATCCGGATGCCAAAATAAACTAAATACAGCAAAAGATTTGAGTGCACAACGTTTGCTTTAGGTTTGACAGCCATAATCACCTTTTTATTGCTTTAAATGCGTTTTTAGCGCATGATTGTACATTTGAGCTGAATGTGTCAAAATCTTAAAAATTAACAGGTGCCCAAGCAATTTCATGCTAGAATCATCATCCGGATGCCAAAATAAACTAAATACAGCAAAAGATTTGAGTGCACAACGTTTGGTTTAGATTTGACAGCCATAATCAGCAATTGTGTACATTTGAGCTGAATGTGTCAAAATCTTAAAAATTAACAGGTGCCCAAGCAATTTCATGCTAGAATCATCATCCGGATGCCAAAATAAACTAAATACAGCAAAAGATTTGAGTGCACAACGTTTGCTTTAGGTTTGACAGCCATAATCACCTTTTTATTGCTTTAAATGCGTTTTTAGCGCATGATTGTACATTTGAGCTGAATGTGTCAAAATCTTAAAAATTAACAGGTGCCCAAGCAATTTCATGCTAGAATCATCATCCGGATGCCAAAATAAACTAAATACAGCAAAAGATTTGAGTGCACAACGTTTGGTTTAGATTTGACAGCCATAATCAGCAATTGTGTACATTTGAGCTGAATGTGTCAAAATCTTAAAAATTAACAGGTGCCCAAGCAATTTCATGCTAGAATCATCATCCGGATGCCAAAATAAACTAAATACAGCAAAAGATTTGAGTGCACAACGTTTGGTTTAGGTTTGACAGCCATAATCACCTTTTTATTGCTTTAAATGCGTTTTTAGCGCATGATTGTACATTTGAGCTGAATGTGTCAAAATCTTAAAAATTAACAGGTGCCCAAGCAATTTCATGCTAGAATCATCATCCGGATGCCAAAATAAACTAAATACAGCAAAAGATTTGAGTGCACAACGTTTGGTTTAGATTTGACAGCCATAATCAGCAATTGTGTACATTTGAGCTGAATGTGTCAAAATCTTAAAAATTAACAGGTGCCCAAGCAATTTCATGCTAGAATCATCATCCGGATGCCAAAATAAACTAAATACAGCAAAAGATTTGAGTGCACAACGTTTGGTTTAGGTTTGACAGCCATAATCACCTTTTTATTGCTTTAAATGCGTTTTTAGCGCATGATTGTACATTTGAGCTGAATGTGTCAAAATCTTAAAAATTAACAGGTGCCCAAGCAATTTCATGCTAGAATCATCATCCGGATGCCAAAATAAACTAAATACAGCAAAAGATTTGAGTGCACAACGTTTGGTTTAGATTTGACAGCCATAATCAGCAATTGTGTACATTTGAGCTGAATGTGTCAAAATCTTAAAAATTAACAGGTGCCCAAGCAATTTCATGCTAGAATCATCATCCGGATGCCAAAATAAACTAAATACAGCAAAAGATTTGAGTGCACAACGTTTGGTTTAGGTTTGACAGCCATAATCACCTTTTTATTGCTTTAAATGCGTTTTTAGCGCATGATTGTACATTTGAGCTGAATGTGTCAAAATCTTAAAAATTAACAGGTGCCCAAGCAATTTCATGCTAGAATCATCATCCGGATGCCAAAATAAACTAAATACAGCAAAAGATTTGAGTGCACAACGTTTGGTTTAGATTTGACAGCCATAATCAGCAATTGTGTACATTTGAGCTGAATGTGTCAAAATCTTAAAAATTAACAGGTGCACAAGCAATTTCATGCTAGAATCATCATCCGGATGCCAAAATAAACTAAATACAGCAAAAGATTTGAGTGCACAACGTTTGGTTTAGGTTTGACAGCCATAATCACCTTTTTATTGCTTTAAATGCGTTTTTAGCGCATGATTGTACATTTGAGCTGAATGTGTCAAAATCTTAAAAATTAACAGGTGCCCAAGCAATTTCATGCTAGAATCATCATCCGGATGCCAAAATAAACTAAATACAGCAAAAGATTTGAGTGCACAACGTTTGGTTTAGATTTGACAGCCATAATCAGCAATTGTGTACATTTGAGCTGAATGTGTCAAAATCTTAAAAATTAACAGGTGCCCAAGCAATTTCATGCTAGAATCATCATCCGGATGCCAAAATAAACTAAATACAGCAAAAGATTTGAGTGCACAACGTTTGGTTTAGGTTTGACAGCCATAATCACCTTTTTATTGCTTTAAATGCGTTTTTAGCGCATGATTGTACATTTGAGCTGAATGTGTCAAAATCTTAAAAATTAACAGGTGCCCAAGCAATTTCATGCTAGAATCATCATCCGGATGCCAAAATAAACTAAATACAGCAAAAGATTTGAGTGCACAACGTTTGGTTTAGATTTGACAGCCATAATCAGCAATTGTGTACATTTGAGCTGAATGTGTCAAAATCTTAAAAATTAACAGGTGCCCAAGCAATTTCATGCTAGAATCATCATCCGGATGCCAAAATAAACTAAATACAGCAAAAGATTTGAGTGCACAACGTTTGGTTTAGGTTTGACAGCCATAATCACCTTTTTATTGCTTTAAATGCGTTTTTAGCGCATGATTGTACATTTGAGCTGAATGTGTCAAAATCTTAAAAATTAACAGGTGCCCAAGCAATTTCATGCTAGAATCATCATCCGGATGCCAAAATAAACTAAATACAGCAAAAGATTTGAGTGCACAACGTTTGGTTTAGATTTGACAGCCATAATCAGCAATTGTGTACATTTGAGCTGAATGTGTCAAAATCTTAAAAATTAACAGGTGCCCAAGCAATTTCATGCTAGAATCATCATCCGGATGCCAAAATAAACTAAATACAGCAAAAGATTTGAGGGCACAACGTTTGGTTTAGGTTTGACAGCCATAATCACCTTTTTATTGCTTTAAATGCGTTTTTAGCGCATGATTGTACATTTGAGCTGAATGTGTCAAAATCTTAAAAATTAACAGGTGCCCAAGCAATTTCATGCTAGAATCATCATCCGGATGCCAAAATAAACTAAATACAGCAAAAGATTTGAGTGCACAACGTTTGGTTTAGGTTTGACAGCCATAATCACCTTTTTATTGCTTTAAATGCGTTTTTAGCGCATGATTGTACATTTGAGCTGAATGTGTCAAAATCTTAAAAATTAACAGGTGCCCAAGCAATTTCATGCTAGAATCATCATCCGGATGCCAAAATAAACTAAATACAGCAAAAGATTTGAGTGCACAACGTTTGGTTTAGATTTGACAGCCATAATCAGCAATTGTGTACATTTGAGCTGAATGTGTCAAAATCTTAAAAATTAACAGGTGCCCAAGCAATTTCATGCTAGAATCATCATCCGGATGCCAAAATAAACTAAATACAGCAAAAGATTTGAGTGCACAACGTTTGGTTTAGGTTTGACAGCCATAATCACCTTTTTATTGCTTTAAATGCGTTTTTAGCGCATGATTGTACATTTGAGCTGAATGTGTCAAAATCTTAAAAATTAACAGGTGCCCAAGCAATTTCATGCTAGAATCATCATCCGGATGCCAAAATAAACTAAATACAGCAAAAGATTTGAGTGCACAACGTTTGGTTTAGATTTGACAGCCATAATCAGCAATTGTGTACATTTGAGCTGAATGTGTCAAAATCTTAAAAATTAACAGGTGCCCAAGCAATTTCATGCTAGAATCATCATCCGGATGCCAAAATAAACTAAATACAGCAAAAGATTTGAGTGCACAACGTTTGGTTTAGGTTTGACAGCCATAATCACCTTTTTATTGCTTTAAATGCGTTTTTAGCGCATGATTGTACATTTGAGCTGAATGTGTCAAAATCTTAAAAATTAACAGGTGCCCAAGCAATTTCATGCTAGAATCATCATCCGGATGCCAAAATAAACTAAATACAGCAAAAGATTTGAGTGCACAACGTTTGGTTTAGATTTGACAGCCATAATCAGCAATTGTGTACATTTGAGCTGAATGTGTCAAAATCTTAAAAATTAACAGGTGCCCAAGCAATTTCATGCTAGAATCATCATCCGGATGCCAAAATAAACTAAATACAGCAAAAGATTTGAGTGCACAACGTTTGGTTTAGGTTTGACAGCCATAATCACCTTTTTATTGCTTTAAATGCGTTTTTAGCGCATGATTGTACATTTGAGCTGAATGTGTCAAAATCTTAAAAATTAACAGGTGCCCAAGCAATTTCATGCTAGAATCATCATCCGGATGCCAAAATAAACTAAATACAGCAAAAGATTTGAGTGCACAACGTTTGGTTTAGATTTGACAGCCATAATCAGCAATTGTGTACATTTGAGCTGAATGTGTCAAAATCTTAAAAATTAACAGGTGCCCAAGCAATTTCATGCTAGAATCATCATCCGGATGCCAAAATAAACTAAATACAGCAAAAGATTTGAGTGCACAACGTTTGGTTTAGGTTTGACAGCCATAATCACCTTTTTATTGCTTTAAATGCGTTTTTAGCGCATGATTGTACATTTGAGCTGAATGTGTCAAAATCTTAAAAATTAACAGGTGCCCAAGCAATTTCATGCTAGAATCATCATCCGGATGCCAAAATAAACTAAATACAGCAAAAGATTTGAGTGCACAACGTTTGGTTTAGATTTGACAGCCATAATCAGCAATTGTGTACATTTGAGCTGAATGTGTCAAAATCTTAAAAATTAACAGGTGCCCAAGCAATTTCATGCTAGAATCATCATCCGGATGCCAAAATAAACTAAATACAGCAAAAGATTTGAGTGCACAACGTTTGGTTTAGGTTTGACAGCCATAATCACCTTTTTATTGCTTTAAATGCGTTTTTAGCGCATGATTGTACATTTGAGCTGAATGTGTCAAAATCTTAAAAATTAACAGGTGCCCAAGCAATTTCATGCTAGAATCATCATCCGGATGCCAAAATAAACTAAATACAGCAAAAGATTTGAGTGCACAACGTTTGGTTTAGATTTGACAGCCATAATCAGCAATTGTGTACATTTGAGCTGAATGTGTCAAAATCTTAAAAATTAACAGGTGCCCAAGCAATTTCATGCTAGAATCATCATCCGGATGCCAAAATAAACTAAATACAGCAAAAGATTTGAGTGCACAACGTTTGGTTTAGGTTTGACAGCCATAATCACCTTTTTATTGCTTTAAATGCGTTTTTAGCGCATGATTGTACATTTGAGCTGAATGTGTCAAAATCTTAAAAATTAACAGGTGCCCAAGCAATTTCATGCTAGAATCATCATCCGGATGCCAAAATAAACTAAATACAGCAAAAGATTTGAGTGCACAACGTTTGGTTTAGATTTGACAGCCATAATCAGCAATTGTGTACATTTGAGCTGAATGTGTCAAAATCTTAAAAATTAACAGGTGCCCAAGCAATTTCATGCTAGAATCATCATCCGGATGCCAAAATAAACTAAATACAGCAAAAGATTTGAGTGCACAACGTTTGCTTTAGGTTTGACAGCCATAATCACCTTTTTATTGCTTTAAATGCGTTTTTAGCGCATGATTGTACATTTGAGCTGAATGTGTCAAAATCTTAAAAATTAACAGGTGCCCAAGCAATTTCATGCTAGAATCATCATCCGGATGCCAAAATAAACTAAATACAGCAAAAGATTTGAGTGCACAACGTTTGGTTTAGATTTGACAGCCATAATCAGCAATTGTGTACATTTGAGCTGAATGTGTCAAAATCTTAAAAATTAACAGGTGCCCAAGCAATTTCATGCTAGAATCATCATCCGGATGCCAAAATAAACTAAATACAGCAAAAGATTTGAGTGCACAACGTTTGGTTTAGGTTTGACAGCCATAATCACCTTTTTATTGCTTTAAATGCGTTTTTAGCGCATGATTGTACATTTGAGCTGAATGTGTCAAAATCTTAAAAATTAACAGGTGCCCAAGCAATTTCATGCTAGAATCATCATCCGGATGCCAAAATAAACTAAATACAGCAAAAGATTTGAGTGCACAACGTTTGGTTTAGATTTGACAGCCATAATCAGCAATTGTGTACATTTGAGCTGAATGTGTCAAAATCTTAAAAATTAACAGGTGCCCAAGCAATTTCATGCTAGAATCATCATCCGGATGCCAAAATAAACTAAATACAGCAAAAGATTTGAGTGCACAACGTTTGGTTTAGGTTTGACAGCCATAATCACCTTTTTATTGCTTTAAATGCGTTTTTAGCGCATGATTGTACATTTGAGCTGAATGTGTCAAAATCTTAAAAATTAACAGGTGCCCAAGCAATTTCATGCTAGAATCATCATCCGGATGCCAAAATAAACTAAATACAGCAAAAGATTTGAGTGCACAACGTTTGGTTTAGATTTGACAGCCATAATCAGCAATTGTGTACATTTGAGCTGAATGTGTCAAAATCTTAAAAATTAACAGGTGCCCAAGCAATTTCATGCTAGAATCATCATCCGGATGCCAAAATAAACTAAATACAGCAAAAGATTTGAGTGCACAACGTTTGGTTTAGGTTTGACAGCCATAATCACCTTTTTATTGCTTTAAATGCGTTTTTAGCGCATGATTGTACATTTGAGCTGAATGTGTCAAAATCTTAAAAATTAACAGGTGCCCAAGCAATTTCATGCTAGAATCATCATCCGGATGCCAAAATAAACTAAATACAGCAAAAGATTTGAGTGCACAACGTTTGGTTTAGATTTGACAGCCATAATCAGCAATTGTGTACATTTGAGCTGAATGTGTCAAAATCTTAAAAATTAACAGGTGCCCAAGCAATTTCATGCTAGAATCATCATCCGGATGCCAAAATAAACTAAATACAGCAAAAGATTTGAGTGCACAACGTTTGGTTTAGGTTTGACAGCCATAATCACCTTTTTATTGCTTTAAATGCGTTTTTAGCGCATGATTGTACATTTGAGCTGAATGTGTCAAAATCTTAAAAATTAACAGGTGCCCAAGCAATTTCATGCTAGAATCATCATCCGGATGCCAAAATAAACTAAATACAGCAAAAGATTTGAGTGCACAACGTTTGGTTTAGATTTGACAGCCATAATCAGCAATTGTGTACATTTGAGCTGAATGTGTCAAAATCTTAAAAATTAACAGGTGCCCAAGCAATTTCATGCTAGAATCATCATCCGGATGCCAAAATAAACTAAATACAGCAAAAGATTTGAGTGCACAACGTTTGGTTTAGGTTTGACAGCCATAATCACCTTTTTATTGCTTTAAATGCGTTTTTAGCGCATGATTGTACATTTGAGCTGAATGTGTCAAAATCTTAAAAATTAACAGGTGCCCAAGCAATTTCATGCTAGAATCATCATCCGGATGCCAAAATAAACTAAATACAGCAAAAGATTTGAGTGCACAACGTTTGGTTTAGATTTGACAGCCATAATCAGCAATTGTGTACATTTGAGCTGAATGTGTCAAAATCTTAAAAATTAACAGGTGCCCAAGCAATTTCATGCTAGAATCATCATCCGGATGCCAAAATAAACTAAATACAGCAAAAGATTTGAGTGCACAACGTTTGGTTTAGGTTTGACAGCCATAATCACCTTTTTATTGCTTTAAATGCGTTTTTAGCGCATGATTGTACATTTGAGCTGAATGTGTCAAAATCTTAAAAATTAACAGGTGCCCAAGCAATTTCATGCTAGAATCATCATCCGGATGCCAAAATAAACTAAATACAGCAAAAGATTTGAGTGCACAACGTTTGGTTTAGATTTGACAGCCATAATCAGCAATTGTGTACATTTGAGCTGAATGTGTCAAAATCTTAAAAATTAACAGGTGCCCAAGCAATTTCATGCTAGAATCATCATCCGGATGCCAAAATAAACTAAATACAGCAAAAGATTTGAGTGCACAACGTTTGGTTTAGGTTTGACAGCCATAATCACCTTTTTATTGCTTTAAATGCGTTTTTAGCGCATGATTGTACATTTGAGCTGAATGTGTCAAAATCTTAAAAATTAACAGGTGCCCAAGCAATTTCATGCTAGAATCATCATCCGGATGCCAAAATAAACTAAATACAGCAAAAGATTTGAGTGCACAACGTTTGGTTTAGATTTGACAGCCATAATCAGCAATTGTGTACATTTGAGCTGAATGTGTCAAAATCTTAAAAATTAACAGGTGCCCAAGCAATTTCATGCTAGAATCATCATCCGGATGCCAAAATAAACTAAATACAGCAAAAGATTTGAGTGCACAACGTTTGGTTTAGGTTTGACAGCCATAATCACCTTTTTATTGCTTTAAATGCGTTTTTAGCGCATGATTGTACATTTGAGCTGAATGTGTCAAAATCTTAAAAATTAACAGGTGCCCAAGCAATTTCATGCTAGAATCATCATCCGGATGCCAAAATAAACTAAATACAGCAAAAGATTTGAGTGCACAACGTTTGGTTTAGATTTGACAGCCATAATCAGCAATTGTGTACATTTGAGCTGAATGTGTCAAAATCTTAAAAATTAACAGGTGCCCAAGCAATTTCATGCTAGAATCATCATCCGGATGCCAAAATAAACTAAATACAGCAAAAGATTTGAGTGCACAACGTTTGGTTTAGGTTTGACAGCCATAATCACCTTTTTATTGCTTTAAATGCGTTTTTAGCGCATGATTGTACATTTGAGCTGAATGTGTCAAAATCTTAAAAATTAACAGGTGCCCAAGCAATTTCATGCTAGAATCATCATCCGGATGCCAAAATAAACTAAATACAGCAAAAGATTTGAGTGCACAACGTTTGGTTTAGATTTGACAGCCATAATCAGCAATTGTGTACATTTGAGCTGAATGTGTCAAAATCTTAAAAATTAACAGGTGCCCAAGCAATTTCATGCTAGAATCATCATCCGGATGCCAAAATAAACTAAATACAGCAAAAGATTTGAGTGCACAACGTTTGGTTTAGGTTTGACAGCCATAATCACCTTTTTATTGCTTTAAATGCGTTTTTAGCGCATGATTGTACATTTGAGCTGAATGTGTCAAAATCTTAAAAATTAACAGGTGCCCAAGCAATTTCATGCTAGAATCATCATCCGGATGCCAAAATAAACTAAATACAGCAAAAGATTTGAGTGCACAACGTTTGGTTTAGATTTGACAGCCATAATCAGCAATTGTGTACATTTGAGCTGAATGTGTCAAAATCTTAAAAATTAACAGGTGCCCAAGCAATTTCATGCTAGAATCATCATCCGGATGCCAAAATAAACTAAATACAGCAAAAGATTTGAGTGCACAACGTTTGGTTTAGGTTTGACAGCCATAATCACCTTTTTATTGCTTTAAATGCGTTTTTAGCGCATGATTGTACATTTGAGCTGAATGTGTCAAAATCTTAAAAATTAACAGGTGCCCAAGCAATTTCATGCTAGAATCATCATCCGGATGCCAAAATAAACTAAATACAGCAAAAGATTTGAGTGCACAACGTTTGGTTTAGATTTGACAGCCATAATCAGCAATTGTGTACATTTGAGCTGAATGTGTCAAAATCTTAAAAATTAACAGGTGCCCAAGCAATTTCATGCTAGAATCATCATCCGGATGCCAAAATAAACTAAATACAGCAAAAGATTTGAGTGCACAACGTTTGGTTTAGGTTTGACAGCCATAATCACCTTTTTATTGCTTTAAATGCGTTTTTAGCGCATGATTGTACATTTGAGCTGAATGTGTCAAAATCTTAAAAATTAACAGGTGCCCAAGCAATTTCATGCTAGAATCATCATCCGGATGCCAAAATAAACTAAATACAGCAAAAGATTTGAGTGCACAACGTTTGGTTTAGATTTGACAGCCATAATCAGCAATTGTGTACATTTGAGCTGAATGTGTCAAAATCTTAAAAATTAACAGGTGCCCAAGCAATTTCATGCTAGAATCATCATCCGGATGCCAAAATAAACTAAATACAGCAAAAGATTTGAGTGCACAACGTTTGGTTTAGGTTTGACAGCCATAATCACCTTTTTATTGCTTTAAATGCGTTTTTAGCGCATGATTGTACATTTGAGCTGAATGTGTCAAAATCTTAAAAATTAACAGGTGCCCAAGCAATTTCATGCTAGAATCATCATCCGGATGCCAAAATAAACTAAATACAGCAAAAGATTTGAGTGCACAACGTTTGGTTTAGATTTGACAGCCATAATCAGCAATTGTGTACATTTGAGCTGAATGTGTCAAAATCTTAAAAATTAACAGGTGCCCAAGCAATTTCATGCTAGAATCATCATCCGGATGCCAAAATAAACTAAATACAGCAAAAGATTTGAGTGCACAACGTTTGGTTTAGGTTTGACAGCCATAATCACCTTTTTATTGCTTTAAATGCGTTTTTAGCGCATGATTGTACATTTGAGCTGAATGTGTCAAAATCTT